>NW_026111180.1:0-27458 GCF_024679095.1 Eriocheir sinensis | reverse complement strand
ACAGACTCGCCTTCAACCAGCTTAATATGCGTAATCCTCTTACTTGAATGTTCTCACAAGTATAATTTTCTCACCGCCAAAGTCACACGCACGACTAACTTGACTCCCTTCCCCTGACGAACGGTGAAATAGGTTAATCTTTTCCCCTCCTCCTCCTCCTCCTCCTCCCCTAAACAGAAAACACACACCGGCCAAATCGCCTCATCACACATCACTATCAGACGCATCCTCTCACTCCTTCTCTAGTAGGTGAAAAGGTAATCGGTTTAAGGTTCCTCTTCCTTGTTTGTAAACCCTCAGCTCGCCTCCCCTTTCCTTCCCTTCCCTTCTTCCTTCCCCTCTCCCTCCTTCTTCCCATATATGAGCTCTATTATTATCATCTCGCTCTCTCTTTTTTTTCCGTTCTTCCTGTTTTCCTTCTTTTCCTCCTTTCTCTCTTCCTCTTTGGCTGTGTTGTTGCCCTCACTTATCTCAGTTTTCTTCATTGTTTATGTATTTGTCGTTTTCTCTCGCTTTTCTTCCTTCATTCGTTTGCTCGTTGTTTCGTTAGTTGGTTCATTCCTTTCTCTCTTGTCCTCTCCTCTGTCCATTCCTTTTCTTTTTCCCTCCTTTGTCCACTTTTTCCTTCATTTGTGTTCTTTCCATTCATTCTTCATTTCTTTCCTTATTTCTTCCTTCAGTTCTTACCGTCTTATCTTCTTTCATACCTTCCTTTCCTCCTTCCTCCCTTTCTTCCTCTCCTCCTTCCTCATCCCACCCTCCAATATGTGATTTACACTAATTACTTTATTATTACGTCAGACTCTCTCTCTCTCTCTCTCTCTCTCTCTCTCTCTCTCTCTCTCTCTCTCTCTCTCTCTCTCTCTCTCTCTCTCTCTCATTTTGTGTTTTACCCTTTTATTACCCTTTTCCCTTATCGTCTTTTCCCTTCATTCCATCCATGCTTTCCTTTATCTCTCATTTTTCATTATTTTCTTCATTTCCTCCTGTTTTCTATTTCCTCCTATTTTTTCCACCAGTTCTCTTCCTGCCGTCCTTCCTAGCTTTCTTTCTTTTCTTTTCCGTATTATTCTACCATTTCCTTGTTCTTGCTTCCCTTCATCCCCGTCCTTTTCCTCCTTTCACCTTGTGTCCCTCCTTTCCTTCCATGCCATTGGCCATTCCACGTCATCATTTCCCTTTATCTCTCATTCAGTTCATTTATACTTTTTTTCAGGCTAATTTCCTCTTAGTCCATTTTTTTTCTTCCCGCTTGTCTTGGCATTCCGTGTGCCGTCTATTTATACACATTTTGTTTGTTTTCTTTCTTTCCCTTTCTTTCTCTTTCTGGTCCTCTGTCTCCATTTTCCTTTGTGTCTTCTCTCCTTTCTCGTCTTTATAAGTCGTTCCGTCCTTTTGTCTCTTTAACAGTTCGTAATTTATCTTCCGGCAGCCTCTTTCTCTCCTTATTTTCTTTATTTTTTCTTTTCTTTGTCGTCTTCTTTATCGCTTCTTACTTCATTTCTTGTTCCTCCCTGTTTTGTCTTCTTCCCTTTTCTCCTCCCCTCTCTTCCTTTTTCTTCTCTTTCTCCTTTAGAGGGGGCTTCGTGGTACAGTGATTAGCACACTCGGCTCACAACCGAGAAAGCCCGGGTTCGATTCCCGGGCGGAATGGAAAAATTTTGTCTGCTTTTCCGATACCCTACACCCCTGTCCACCCAGCAGTGAATGGGTACCAGGTATTAATCGAGGGTTGTGTCCCTTCTCCTGGGATCTGTTCCCTTCTCCTAGAATTCCTTCCCCTTCTGTCTCTCTCCGGCATATGACCACAGATGTTGCGCCGACTAAACCAAACTTTCCAACTTTCACTTCCTTCTTTCGTTCTTCCTCTCAGATCATCTGTCCTTTGCATCCCAACTTTCTCCTCCTTCATTCACTTTCTACTTTCGTCCTTCCTTTCAATCCATCTCTCCATTCAACCTTTCCCCCCATCACTGCCTTCTTTCATTCTTGCTTTCTTCAGCCGCTCCTTTCATTCACTACACTCATGTTTCACTTTTTATTATGATGTCCACTAAAAATGTAATTTTACCCTTCATTCTTTCCTTAATTCCTTCCTTCCTTCCCTCCTTCCTTATTTCCTTCCCTTTCTCTCACTTTTTTCCTTTCTTCGGCTCAGTCTAATCCAGACCTATAGATGAAAGGAAGAAAATAAAAGGAAGAGCATGGATGGGTTTTAAGGAAAATAGGATGAGGAAAATAAGGGGACGACAAGATTAGGAAAAAGAACAGGAGGAAATGAAGGAGGGAATGAGTTGGTAAGGTAAAATATAAGGGAAGGACAAGAACAAGAATACGAGGGAATAAAGAAGGGATGAAGAAGGAAGTTGAGTGTGTGTGTGTGTGTGTGTGAGTGTGACAAAGGCGTGGGGAGCCAGGCTGTTGTGCTGCTTCCCCTCGGCGCTGGTCAGGGGCGTGGCGGGGCCTGACAGACAGACGTGATGCTCTTGAGGGAAAGGTTTTGCCCACTAATTCTTCGTCTCAAATTGTGACCTCGACTTGCCTTACCTCTGGTCTTCGTGTTCTGTTTATTTTCTTCTTTTCTTGTCTTTTCCTTCGGTTCTTTCGTTTTCAGGTCATGGTTTGCTTTGTTTCTTTTCTACGTTTTGTTTGTTTTCTTGATTTTTTTTATTTCACTTTTTTTTCCATTGGTTCTTTTTCGGTTCTTGTTTTTTTAGTCTTCTTATTTTCAACTTCCTCTCATTTCGTTGTCTTTATCTTTTTTCATATTTTTTTTCCTGTTTCGTCTTTCTGTCTTCATTTTTTCTCCTTTGCTTTTCTTCTTGAATTCATTTTTATTCATTTTCCTCCTGAACTTACTTCCACCCTTTCCCTTTCTCCTCCTCCTCCTCTTTTATCTCCTTATTCCTCTTGTTTTCTTCCCTGATTATTCCATGACGTCTTTTACGTTTTTCTAGTCCTCTCTCTATTTTATCTTTTTGGGGGGACTTTCCTCTCCTCCACATCTTCTCCCATCTCTTAATCTAGCAATAGCCTCCTCCTCCTCCTCCTCCTCCTTCTCCCCTTATAACGTGCTCGTGGGTCGTTTCTAATACCCTGGTATGTAGGCGATCAGACCCCTTATCTTAACCTCATTAGGTGGTAACGCTGCCCCCTAAGTACTTACAAGTTACACCCTAGTAGCTCCCATTTCCCCCCGCCCCCCTCCTTCCCCTTCCCGTTACCCCCATTCGTCTGGTAGGCTCCCGGGAAGGTCCATCAGGTTAAGCCGCCTCCCCACGCTGCCTTCATCTCCACGTTTGTTCTCCACACTGTTAGCGGGTTTAGTCTCCTTGCTGGCCTCCACTCATCTCCCGTGCCCTGAATACCTCCACTTCAACAGCGGTCTTGTATCCTCCCTCTCACAATCTCCACTACTGATCTATCTCTTGCCTTGCCTTACCTTACCCTACCTCACCTTACCTTACCTCTCCTTACCTTGCCTTATCTTACTTTACCTTATCTTACTTTCTTTATCTATCTCCACTGGCCTCCACTTGCTATCTTTCTATTTACCTTTTACTTTTCTTCTCTCCCAGCATCCTCCACGAATTGCCAGTCATCCACCTGCCTCCTCCTCCTTTCTCCCTCCTTTCTCCTCCTCTAGGGATATCCACTGTCCACCTTTCTCTTATCTGTCTCCCCTTCACTTCATCCTCTTTTGTTTCTTTTTTCTATATTTTCTTTTCTACTACAAAACTACCTTTCTTTACCTGCCACCACTTTGAACCAGTCTGCATCCTCTTCCTCTTTTTCTTCCTCCTCCTCCTCCAATATCCACCCAAAACACCTCCATCTCTCCTCCATTTCCCTCAGTGTGATGTCAACTTATGCTAATCTCCATGCTCTTCAATCCTACCAATTTCCTCCTCCTCCTCCTCCTCCTACTGCTACTACTACTACTACTACTACTACTACTACTACTACTTCTACTACTTCTACTACTACTACTACTACTACTACTACTACTACTACTACTACTACTACTACGAACATAGCAAATGAATTTCAATATTGAAAAGTGCAAGGTTATGCATATCGGAATCAACAACGATCGTATTCATTATCAAATTAACGGAGTGCGACTTTCTGAAGCTAGCAAAGAAAAAGATCTTGGAGTAATAAGCTCGAACGATCACCTTACTATAGAATGGATATCAAAATGTTAGAATCGGTGCAGAGGAGGAGGACTAAGATGATTCAGGGGTTAAGAAACTCGCCATTATTATTATTATTTTTTTTTACGTATCTGCCTATTGCGCCGGTAGGCTTGCTTGAGGGGCCTCGATGGTACTCGGCCCCAGCCCGTCATGGCGCAGGCAAGTGTTTATAGTGGCGCCATACGAGGAAAGACTCAAACAGTTAAACTTGCATTCTCTAGAAAGGCGAAGGGTGCGTGGAGACATGCTCGAGGTTTATAAATGGATGAAGGGCTTTAACAAGGGGGATATTCATAAGGTTTTGTTGGTAAGAAAACCGGATAGGACTCGAAGTAATGGGTTTAAACTGGATAAATTCAGATTCAACAGGGACATTGGCAAAAATTGGTTTACTAACAGGGTGGTGGATGAGTGGAATAGGCTTAGGAGTCATGTGGTGAATGCCAATACAATTGTCACATTCAAAAATAGATTAGATAAATTCATGGACAGCGATATTAGGTGGGGTTAGATACACGGGAGCCTAGGTTCAAAGGAGCTGCCTTTTACAGGCCTACCGGCCTCTTGCAGACTCCTACGTTCTTATGATGTTATGTTAACTGAACTTATTCAGCTTATCAAAGGCAGGCTAAGAGGTGACCTTGTCTAAGTATTTAAAATGTTCAAGGGATTCGACAATGTTAATGTTTATGATTATTTTACAGTCTCTCAACCAAGCGTAACAAGAAACAATGGATACAAAATAACGAGGAAGCGTTTCAACTCAAATGAATCAAAGCACTTCTCCTTTAACCGTGTCATCAATGTATGGAATGGTCTGCCTCAAAACGTCGCCGGAAGCGAAAGTATTTGCACGTTCAAAAACCGACTAGACAAATATTTAGAAGCTAACCCGAACATCCACTATTTTGCTCCGGTCGAGCAGAAAGTAGTGTTAGCCTAGTCGTCGTGAATTATCTTCCTTCTGTCCATTGAAAATTCCATTGTAGTTTTTCTATAGTACATGGTATTCATCCTTTTCATGCCAGCCTCGGCTGGAGGGACTGGTGGGAGGGGAGGAGCCTTCGCTGTCCTGTGTCTCTGACTCGTAGATTAGAGTAGATGGTAGCAACAATGAAAAGGCTACAGCCTAGTTAGTACCAAGAGGTCTGTTGATGTTTGCTTTTCCTTTGTACTCCTTTGTTCTACTACTACTACTACTACTACTACTACTTCTTCTTCTACTACTACTACTACTACTACTACTACTACTCCTACTTCTTCTACTGCTACTACAACCCCCTCCCCGCCGCGGTCGGGATACCCACACTGTTACTGCGGAATAATCAACAAGACCCAAATTATTATCGGACTCAGCCATTTAACGTGTGTGTGTGTGTGTGTGTGTGTGTGTGTGCGCGCGCGCGAGTGAGTGCTAGTGAGTGTGTGTGTGTGTGTTTCAGCCACCACCCACGATTTGATATGCACAATCTAAATTTATAATGTGTGTGTGTGTGCGCGAAGAGAGAGAGAGAGGAGAGGAGAGGAGGGGAGATAGAGCTGTGTTGCTGCAATCAATACAACGTTGCATGTTATATAAAACGTAAACACACAAACACACACACACACACACACACACACACTGACACACACACACTAATTACCACATCCCTATTGTCCTATTAAAGCCACTTCATCCGTCTCTTGAGGTACAGGTATTTAATTAGACAGGTGTACAGGCTCGAATACGAGCAGATAAAGCCCCAGGCACACTGACTTTACGACCTAATAACGACAATCAGCGACCTGTAATTCGTGGGAGGTTACACAGGGTCGTGACTGTGATCGGCATGTGTCTCCGACCCCCGTACGATCGAAAAAGTTAGCTTGAGGTTATTGGTGCTGCACTAAAGCGTTACTGGGGCGCCGAACAGCAGATAATTTACATGACAAAATCTGCAGCCTATCACGGTTCAGCAGCAGCCTTTGGAAACCGTTGAAATGACATGGAAAAAGATTGAGTAATTTTAAACTGGTGTAAAAGAAAAGGCCGGCAATGGGCACCTATAGAGGAAGGGAGTCGACAGAGGAAAGAGACGGAAGAAAGGATAACGAAAGAGAAGGAAAAGGACACTGCAAAAAACAAGAAGTGTTTGAACAGACACAAGCTAGAACGGAACACGTCAGGTTTCGTATGGTGCGGCTTCATTAGATACACATGACGGTTACGGGAAAGGAACAGAAATATCAAACGGGTGAATGTATAGGAAGATAGAGACAGTAACCGCAAGGAAATATAAAGACAAATAAATAGAAAGTGAGATAAGTAGAGGAATTCATAATAGGAGGAAAAGAAGAAAAATGTCAATAGATATAGACTTAGGAAAATACTTGCATTTACACATAGCTTGAAAGATGAACTAGTATGAATTTAACGTAGAATCACTTGAGTCGTCTGTGGCTAAGAAAAAGAGAAAATAAAGTAAGGAAGAAACTTTGTCACTATGTATAACAGATAAGAAGAAAAAATGAGTAAAAAGTAAAAGTAAAGCAAAAATTATAATAAGTAAAATAAAAAAAAATAAAAAAAAGGTTGAAAGAGACTTTATTACTGTCGGTAGAAAAGAAAAAAAAAGTAAAAAAAGAGATACAGGAAGAAAAAGACTCACTGTAAAAAGGAAATATCAATAGAAGATAGAAAGGGAGGCACCATGGCGGCGGAATTTAAGAGGTAGAAGACTATCAGTAAGAGGAGGAGAGCTGATGAGACGAAGAGCCTTAGTAAACTCTCCTGACCAAGTCAATTATTCATACAGTGCATCAGAAAATAGGGATGTGCTACAGAATGAAAACCTGATGTGTTAGCAAAAAATGGCTGACATATTTAACATCAGCACCTCAAAATTACCTAAAAAAAGCAACCACAAAACCTGACTCAGCAAAAAGTGTGTTGACCACTGATATAATCAATAAAGGACAGCATCTCTCTCTCTCTCTCTCTCTCTCTCTCTCTCTCTCTCTCTCTCTCTCTCTCTCTCTCTCTCTCTCTCTCTCTCTCTCTCTCTCTCTCTCTCTCTCTCTCTCTCTCTCTCTCTCTCTCTCTCTCTCTCTCTCTCTCTCTCTCTCTCTCTCTCTCTCTCTCTCTCTCTCTCTCTCTCTCTCTCATCATCACCATCAGCCTGTAACGTTCCCCTGTAGAAGTCCTCGGCCTCACACAAGCGTTTCCACTCGTTCTTGTCTTGTGCCTCTAATTCACAGCCTCTACTACACGTCCCTCATTCTTTTCTGTATCACCACGCCATCTGGTGAAAGCCCTTCTCTTCAGTACTTTTATAAGCATTAATTTCTCTCCGTCACTCTTTTAAGCAATCTGAAGTCCTCTCTCCTATATGTCTTGATAATTGCATTTTTTAAGTGGCTTTATTATGTCATCTAATTATATCTTTTCTCTCATCCATTTGCAGTCCCTTTTTGGTCTGATACAGTGACTCCTGGAAGTAATCTCTCCATTCCTCTCTGGGCACTTCGCAGTTTCCATTCCAAAAGCCGTGAAAGTCTGTACTCTGTGTCTCAGGCCCATAGGTCGTAACGAGAACAACACACTGCTGATTATGTTTTGCTTCAAACACATTGGTATGGAGCCGCTCGATATATTACCTTGTTTTAAAAAGTCCAGCTTTATGTGTATATTGATTTCCTGTTCGAATAAAGGGAGTCATCGCGAGTGGCCCAAGGCTGTCCTAATGACCATCGCAAATGACCTCCGGGAGGCAGCATGAACCAAGCAAGTCATCCTCTTCCAGTGTTTTTTTGTGTTTAAACCCTTTTTCTGGATGTTCTGTGATGGTTAGGATGACCCCCCCTTCCTCAGAAAAGACTCGCCTATTTTTTTTTTTATGATGTTGGTGCTCAGGCAGAAAGGCGAATGATGTTGTTATTTATTTATTTATTTAACTTATTTTACTTTAAACTATTTTTTCCATTGCTTGGTGTTTTCTTTTTCTTTTCATTTTTTCTGCTTTTATCTAATTTTCTTGGTGTTCTTTTAGTATCATCCTTTTTTGGTGTTCCTTGGTCTGGATGAGCCTCTTTCACCCCAGAAAAGACTCACCCATGATTTTGGATGTTAGTCAGGGCCGAAAGGTGGGTGATTTGTCTATATATTTATTTTTATCGATGTGATTCCATATAATTTTTTTGGTGCTCTTCATCTATATTTTCCTTCTTTATTCTCTTTCTAAATTTCGCCTATACTCTGGTGTTGTTTTTATTCTGTACTCTTTCCTTGGTGTTCTCTTCTTTCGCCTTTTCTTGGTGCTGTGTGCGGGTACTTGTGAGTCTCCTTCACCCCAGAAAAGACCCACTCGTACCAATACACAACACCACACGCCTTAATGCTTGATTTGTTTGCCTTTTTGCATCTGATTTTTTTGTTCATTTTTGTAGTTGATGAGATGACACGATGGTTTCCTTTATCGATGTAGTGATCCTGTATTATCATTTTTTGGTGGTCTTTTTCTATATCTTCCTTCTTCTTTTATTCTCTTTCTTTATTATTACTTTTCTGGTATTGTTTCTGTTCTATCCTTTTTCTCGGTTATCTCTCGTATCGCCTTTTATTGGTGCTGTGTGCTGGTACTCCTGAGTCTCCTTCACCCCAGAAAAGACCCACTCGTCCCAGCATACAACACCAAACGCCTTCTTCTTTTATTTCTCTTCTACACCATTCATATTTCTGGTGTTGGTTCTTTTCTATCTTTTTGTTTTCTCCTGGTTTTCTTTCTCTTATTTCGTTATTTTCAGATTTCTTTCTTCCATCTTCTCGTGTTTGTTTTCTTTTAGCCTGTTTATTGTTTTCTTCTCTTCTTCCCCACTTAGTTTTATCAATTCATCCTTTCATATTCTTTGTAATTTTTTTTTCTCCTTTCCAACCTTTCATTCATCTTTTTTTTTCGTTTTTTACCCCTTTACCCCTTTTCCTCCTCATTTTTCTCTTTTCTCTTGTTTTTTTTCTTGTTTTCATTTTTATTCAGTTTCCTTCCCCATTTTTTTCCTTATAAATACTTTCCTTTCCTTCTCCACGTCTCCTCAGCGATCTTCTTTCCATTTTCTCTCGCACTTTTCCTTTCGCTCTTTGCATGTTTCTCTCTCTCTCTCTCTCTCTCTCTCTCTCTCTCTCTCTCTCTCTCTCTCTCTCTCTCTCTCTCTCTCTCTCTCTCTCTCTCTCTCTCTCTCTCTCTCTCTCTCTCTCTCTATTTTATTTTATTTGAACACATGTTCGGTACATTAGTACATGGCAGTATTATTTTTCTATGCTAAAGTTCCCCCGACCGTTGGGGAGCTATTTAAAAGCTTCTGCCGATTATATTATACAGTTATATACATGTTTACGGTGGGTGTAGGAGTAGCCACCTGTGGGACGCAACCTTCATCTGCTGAGTGGACAGTTGTGTCACATCCACATCAGCAGTGAGTTGTTCCACCACACCACCGCTGCGATGGAGAAGGCACGTTGGTGGGTGCTGGAGCGGGCCATTGGCACTTCCAGGAGAGAGGCGTTTCTCAGCACCGTTCTCGTGCTGCGCTCAGACCTCCTCCAGGTAGCCCTCAGGTCCGTCAGGTGGGGCACTAGGCCCACTTGTGCCTTGTGTAGCACCGTCAGGGCAGCGACGCGGCGACGGTGCTCCAGGCTATTCAGCTGGTTCGTGGCTGGTCTTGCCCTTCCTTCGTGTGGGTGTTGTTGTTGTTGTTGTTGTCGCTGTGTCTCCCACTGGCTCGGTCGGTGGTGCTGGGTGCCGTTGATGAGGCGTTCAGCCCTCCTCTGCACCTTGTCTAGCAGGTTGAGGTGGCAGCAGGCGCTGGCCATCCAGGTGAGCGGTGCATACTCCATCACTGGACGGACTTGTGCCTTATAGAGGTGTTCAGGCCCTCAGCATCGAGAGGTTCTTCATGCGGCGCAGGAGGTTCACCTTCTGGGAGGCTTTGTGCGCCACCCTTTCAAGGTGACGGTCAAACCGCAGCTGGAGTCCACCTCCACGCCCAGGATGTCGACGCTGGACTGCAGAGGGATGGTGGCATTCCCGAATCTCAGTCTGCCGTGGGTTGCCTCGCGTCCTCCGAGAACGTGATATTACCATGGCCTGGGTTGTGTCAGGGGCAAACCTGACTTGCCACCTCTTTCCCCAGGCCATTATGTCTGCCAACTGTCTGTTGACGGACTCTATCACGTCCTGGGCTTCCTCCCTCTTGTATGTTCTGGAGAGGTGCAGTCGTCGGCGTAAGCGCTTGCTGCCGGGATGGTTTGCAGGAGGTCGTTAAAGTATATGTTCCACAGAATAGGTCAGGACGGACCCTGTGGAACGGAGGCCTCCACCGGGAAGCTGGTCGAGGTGCTTCCGTTGACTGCTACGCGGGCTCCTGACTAAAAGTTAGTTTGAGAGCAGGCGCAGCAGGTCCCCGTGATGCCTAGTTGCTGTAGCTTCGCCGTCAGACCGCGGTGCCAAACGGAGTCGAACGCGCCAGCTATATCCAGGGCAATCACGAGAGGGTGGCCGTCATCAAGGGCGTCATGCCAGGACTTTGAGAGGAGAAGGAGGAGGTCTGAGGTAGAGCGGCCTTCCGAAAACCAAACTGCTTCGGTGACTGCAGGTGGTTTCCTCGAGGAAGGATGTCAATTGCTCCCCGATGATCCTCTCAAATATCTTGCTGATGATTGGGAGGAGTGATATTGGCCTGTAATTGCCTGGCTCGGACCTGGATTTTTCTTGTGTACAGGTGTGACTCTGGCCTCCTTCCACTGTGCAGGCCACACCCGCTCTGCAGGCATCGCCGGAAGATCTGGGCGAGGGGCTGGTGAGCTCATCGGAGCATCGCCGCAGTAGTATGGACTGACGCTGTCAGGGCCTGGCGCCTTCCTGGTGTTGACGCCCCTCAGATGTCTCCTGACAGCGTCCTCAGAGATTAGCACATTCTCTAGTCTTGAGGCGATGAGTTGGGGAGGGTGGGCGGCTGCCTGTCTGGCTCCTGGGTTGTCATCTTTTGACTGAAGTGACAGGCCAGCAGGTCAGCCTTTTCCCGGCAGGTGATGGCCAGGTCTCCGTCAGGTTTCCTCAGGGGCGGGATACGTTCCTGGGGGGTAAGGCCTTGCTGTTCCTTCACCAGCCCCCACCACTGTTTCGGGTCGGTTTGGTTAGAGGACAGCTTTCTCCTCTTGTCGGCATCCACCTTTCTTTTGCCCACTTTTGCTGTCCTCGTCATATTTTGCAGGCTCGTCTGTGTTGGGCCTTATTTTCCTGCGTGGGGTGTCTTTTATATCGTGTCCAAGCCTTGTGTTTCCTTTCGGCTGCAATACGGCACCTGTACCCGAACCAAGGCTGGTCTTTTGGGCTGGATGAGTAGGTGCGGTGGGGGACGTGTTGCTGCTGGACGGTATTGAGGACAGTGGTGAGGGCGGAGACGTCATGTTGTGGGTCACCGTTAAGGACTGTGCCCCAAGCAGTTGCTGCCAGGGCCTGCCTTGCAGCCGTCCAGTCCGCGCGGTCCCACAGCCAGATGACTCGCTGATGTTCCTCTTCTCTCTCTCTCTCTCTCTCTCTCTCTCTCTCTCTCTCTCTCTCTCTCTCTCTCTCTCTCTCTCTCTCTCTCTCTCTCTCTCTCTCTCTCTCTCTCTCTCTCTCTCTCTCTCTCTCTCTCTCTCTCTCTCTCTCTCTCTCTCTCTCTCTCTCTCTCTCTCTCTCTCTCTCTCTCTCTCTCTCTCTCTTTTTTTCCTCCTTCCTTCCTTCCTTCCTTCCTTCCTTCCTTCCTTCCATCCTTCTTTCCTCCCCTAGATTTTTTGTCTTCTTGCTGCCTATCCCAATTTTTTTTTTAATTCATTTGTATCTTTTATAACCATACAGTCTCTCTCTCTCTCTCTCTCTCTCTCTCTCTCTCTCTCTCTCTCTCTCTCTCTCTCTCTCTCTCTCTCTCTCTCTCTCTCTCTCTCTCTCTCTCTCTCTCTCTCTCTCTCTCTCTCTCTCTCTCTCTCTCTCTCTTTTTTTTCCAATGTTTCACTTAACCCTCTCCTACCTCTCACTCGCCCTTTCTTCCTCTCCTTCCTTCCTTCCTTCCTTCCTTCCTTCCATCTTTCTTTCATCCCCTATATTTAGATTTTTGTCTTCTTGCCTTTTTTTTTTTTTTAATTCATTGTATCTTTTATAACCATACAGTCTCTCTCTCTCTCTCTCTCTCTCTCTCTCTCTCTCTCTCTCTCTCTCTCTCTCTCTCTCTCTCTCTCTCTCTCTCTCTCTCTCTCTCTCTCTCTCTCTCTCTCTCTCTCTCTCTCTCTCTCTCTCTCTCTCTCTCTCTCTCTCTCTCTCTCTCTCTCTCTCTCTCTCTCTCTCTCTCTCTCTCTCTCTCTCTCTCTCTATCTCTCTCTCTCTCTCTCTCTCTCTCTCTCTCTCTCTCTCTCTCTCTCTCTCTCTCTCTCTCTCTCTCTCTCTCTCTCTCTCTCTCTCTCTCTCTCTCTCATTACAGAGTTTTCTTATTTTCTTATCACAGTTTACCTCCAGTAATTTTTCCTCCCTTCTCTCTTTCCTCCACATTCATGTTCCTGTCATCCCTCGCAGCTTTCCTCCATCCCTATCCAATATAGCTTTTTTTCTCTCCATTTTTGGTGGCTTGGCTCCAGCAATATCTCTCCCTTCCTCATCATCACCCTCTTTTCCTCTTCCTCCCTTCTCTCCATCTCCACACCCTTTTTCCACTTTTGATATTTCCCCTTTCTCGCTTTCTCTCATCCTTCAATTTCCTCCAACCTTCCATTTATTTAATTTCCTTCCCGCTCGTTCCCTTCCCTTTCTTCTCCTTCCTTTCCGTTCTCTCCTCCACTTTAGATATTCTCCCCCTCTCCTTCCTTTTTTCCCTCGTTTTCCTCCAACTCTTACTTAAACATGACCTTCCTTTGTATCCTCTCCTTCTCCCTCCTCCCCTGTTCCTCCATCACTCTCATTCTCCCTCCTTTCCCTTTCCCCTGTTCTCCACTTTGGATATCCTCCCTCTCTCCCTTCCAATCCTCCTTCGTCCTCTTCCAACTCTCCCGTTATCATGGCACTCTCTATACCCTTGCCATCTTCCTCCTTTCCTCTTGTTTCTCCATATTTCTTTCCCTCCTCCTCCTCCCCCAAACCAAAGACAAACACACCCTCTCGTCATGTCTCAACCCCCCCCCCCCTCTCACCTCCCCCTTAGATAATTCTCCCTTTCATTCGTTACGCAGGTAATCTCCCGTTTCTTAAGACTAATGTTGCTACTAATTACGCCAGGTGAGCTGCCCTTCCCTTCATCCCCCTCCCATCCCCTTCCTCTCCCTTCCCTTCCTTTCCCTTCCCTTCCCTTCCCTTCCCTACCTGTCTTCCTCCTTCCCTCCTCTTCCCTCTTTTCCCTTCCATGTCCTTCTTTTCCCTTCCATTCCCTTCCTTTCCCTTCATTCCCTCCCTTTCCCTTCCCGTCCCTTCCTTTTCATTCCCTTCCCATACTTTCCCTTCTTTTCCCTCCATTTTCCTTCCCTTCCCATTCATTCCCTCCCTTTCCCTTCCCTTCTTTTCCCTTCCTTTCCCTTTCATTCCCTTCCTTTATCTTCCCTTCCCTTCCCTTCTTTTCCCTCCTTTCCCCTTCTCTTCCCTTCCCTCCATTTCTCTTCCCTTCCCTTCCCTTCCCCCCCTTCCCTTTCCTTGCCTTCCCCTCCACCTTTCTATTCTTACCTGCCTCCACTCCCCCCTTCCCCATACTGACCTGTTTGTGCCACCCTTCCTCCCATCCCCCCTCTCCCTTCAACCCCCTTCTCCCTCATTGTGTATTTACGTTTTTCTCCTTAGAAGTCCGAATTACCGTACCTTTTTACATTATACGCCTTTTATTCACATTTTTTACCTGCGCGGCCACGGTTTCCTGGGTAGTATAATACAGCCAGACTTTAGCTCTAATTACTTTTTCCTCACGCCCAAGGTCAACATCATGTTATCTAACCTTCTTGCCATTTTTTTGTCCGTTACTTTCGCTCATTTCCGTGTTATTTTCCCCCTCCGTGCAGCGCTGCGGGCCGGTGTTTTCCTCGTGTGTGACTCGTGCTGCTCTGTTTGGTCCGCCTTAACTTGGTCCGTTAATAAGTCTGCGTGTGTGTGTTTTATTTTTAGACTTTACCGGAACATGTTGTGGCCGGGACGAGTTTATGCTTTCTCTAGTGTTTTTCTTTTATGTGTGTGTGTGTGTGTGTGTGTGTGTGTGTGTGTGTGTGTGTATAGGTTTTAAGCCCACTGGCGGTGACTGAAAAACTGAGGTAGAGTGAGGATTTCGATCTGCCGTCCATCACGCGGCGAATGTGGGTCCAGTACGCTACCACCTCGGCCACCGCCTACCCTAGTTCACCGACGTCCTGATCACTAGCTGGACTCGTCGTCGCCAGCAGGTACCCTTCCGATTAGAGCAAGGCTCATTATATTGTAGTCGATTTCTGGGTACTGCTGAGACCTTCACACACCACACACACCATCCTCCTTGCACAAGGGGGGACAGTAACCGCTCTTTACCAGCGGAAAATCCTGGCGTGAGCGGGGCTCAAACCTCCCCTAGCCAAGCATGAAGCCTGGCCGCGCAGAGCTTTAACCACTGAGCTATCGGAGCGGTGTGTGTGTGTGTGTGTGTGTGTGTGTGTGTGTGTGTGTGTGTGTGTGTGTGTGTGTGTGTGTGTGTGTGTGTGTGTGTTTATCTATCGGTATTGTGTGTTTTCTGTTTGCATCTTTGCTGTATATTCGTGGATCTCTGCTTTACTGTTTTAGTTAGAATTTTGTTTCTTTTAGTTTTCTTAGTGTATGTATTAATTGTCATTTTGTGTGTATTAGTGATTTTTTATGATTTTTTTGTGTCTTTCTGTCTCCCTTTGTTTTGCTTTTTAACCGTGAACAAAAAACTCCACAAATATGTCATATTATTACAAAAGTACAACATTAAAGTAGGTGTGTGTTGGCGAGACAATATTAACAAGTCAAAGTTTTACACCAAAATTTTTTAGTTGTATATTTCTTTTCTTTTACAGGAGAAAGGTGGGGTGTGTTGTCTTCAAGACAGTCGTCGCGTCATGTACGTAAGTGTTGAATGTGTGTTTGTGTGTGTGTGTGTGTGTGTGTGTGTGTGTGTGTGTGTGTGTGTGTGTGTGTGTTTAAAGGTAGATGGCATGACAAAATCAGCAACCACGTCAAAAGGAATATCTGGGAAACTAAACTAAACAATCGGTAAAAAAAACGAAACTTTAGCAACATTTCCCCGCTGTTCCAAGCACTATCACAATGCATCCATCAGCTCCACCTCTTCCTCCACTGCCACCCAAACAACACACCCATTTCTACCTCCTTCATCACTTCCTTCTTTTCCTCCACTTCCACCGCCACTCAACCACCACCTCCATCTCTTCCACCACCTCCCCTACCACATCCCTTCCACCTAGCCACCATATTCATCTGTCCCTCCACATCCTCCACTACCTCCTTTTATTCCTCCTCTTCACCCACCACCCAACCACCTCCTATTTTCATTCTTCCACTTCCTCCACCATCACCACCCCACCACCACCCCCATCTCTTAAAATTCCCTCTCCTCCACCCTTTCGATATGCGGTCACCGAGCAGAGAGACGGGTGACAGTGTATCAGATGGATGGCAAGGTGGATGACTTGGGTGTGTGTGAAGCGGGTGAGAGGAGAATGGGTGGGGAACGTGAGTCGGATGTGGATGAGGGGGTGAGGAGGTTAGGTTTGTGAGAATGTGTGGATGGGTGAGGTGAATGGGAAGGGGAGCAGTAATCGTGGGAGGTATTCGTCTTCATTGTTATTCATAATTGACGCGTGGATGCATTTTCTTTGGGCCCGTGTTGAGAGAGAGAGAGAGAGAGAGAGAGAGAGAGTATCAAGACACCATTTTTTTCTTCTGTTTACTCACGAGAAATAAAAAAAAAAAACGGGATGAGGAGGTAGAAGATGTATTTCGAAGGTGGCTCAAGTGGTCTCCGGGGCACACTTTACATCGTCTGCTTCGCGGCTACACAATCTATATCCATTATCATATTCCCGTCCTCTTAACTTACGTGAAGATTGTGAGAAAATTAAATTGCCTGATGCCGCACAGTTCCTTGAAGTGTGTTGTTACTTCTGAAGGAGGCGGTGGGAAGAGGAGGAGGAGGAGGAGAAAGCTATGTAGGAGGGTGATAAGGTGTGTGTGGTTAATATTATTATTATGATAAGCTACCAAAGCCTCCCTTCAGGGTGCAGATACAACAAGTTGAACCACACAAAATACCAAAAGGTAGTGGAGAGAAGCAAAGGCAACGAATAGTTAAGAAACTGGCCAGTCAAAGCCAAAAGGAGGAAAAATAAAAATACTATTTTAAACAGAAATTCACACGAGACTTAAATGTTGAAATGTCTGCAGAAAGGACAGTCTCATTGGGTAACTGATTCCATAAATTTGTCAACGACGGAAGAAAACATCGTGAGAATTGTGTCGTGCAAAAATTTGTGGGATTTAAAGCAAGATCGTTTTGACTAAGAGCAAACCTTGTGACCCGGGCATGAGTAAAAGGAACAGGCAAAGCATTGTGTAAACTGTAAGGGATGCCGATTATTCTTAAAAACTTCAAATAAAATGCTGAGGGCACCAGCTTGATGCCAATGTCAAGATCAAGAACAAGTGCCGGAGAAATAAATTTAGTTGAATTGATAGCTCTGTCAAGTAACTTTAAATGGAAATTGGCAGCAGACATCCAAACAGGAGCACAATACTCAGTGGGGCAAAATTAATGCATACAAAGATTTGATTACAGTTGAGTCACAAGCAAATGTTTTGAAGCACTACCGAAGCAAGCCTGTCTTCTGTGCAACAGTGGAAGACGTGGAACGTATGTGCTTCTCAAATGTGAGTTTAGAATCAAGAGCGACTCCCAACTAGAAACATCCTTAGTCTGTTCACCAAAAATATGCAAACAAGGATGAGGTGGATTCAAGATACGGGATCTACTGATGGTAACGGGATGGTTGCTGGTTGGGCACTGGTGGTTAGGGATAAGTGGAATATGGAAGAAAAAGCGAACGAGGAGAAAAAAAGACGAAACAGTAGTAACAGAATTGGGATTTTGGTAGGAGGGGGAAAAGGAGGAGGAGGAAGTGTGAGATCAGCGAAAGAGATTACAGGAAATTCATCAGGGAGAAAGTAAATCGGAAGGAGAAAATGGAGAAAATGGAGGAGGAGGAAGATGAGCGAACTGAGAAGCGGGAGGAGCAAGCAGAGGAGGAGATAGACACCATGCCAAGCGTAAGGAGTGGAGGAGGAGAAGGAGAAGGATGTATAGGTGGAGGAGGAGAAGGAAGACTGAATGAATGAATGACTATGGCGATTGCGACCTTATTTACTGATTGATTGATTATGCTGGCGATGAACTAATTAACTGACTGACTGACTGGATGACTGAGTAATTGGATTCATACCCACTCAACTAATTGACTGACTGACGAAATGATATGCCAACTGGTAAATGAACTGACTGACGAACTGACAGACTGAATGACTGATTTACTCGCTTACTGACTGACACTTACTGACTAATTGCCTGCATGTAGCTTGGTTGGTTGGTAGGATCATGATGATAATGATATTATTAATGGTAATGATAATAAAAATAATAATGATATTAATAATAGTAATAATAATAATCAAAATAATATCTTATTGTGATACGTGACACTTTTTAGAGAAGTGACAGCTAAAGACAGACAGAGAGAGACAAGAAGCAGGAGAAAGGCGTTGGGTTGGGAGACAGACAATGTATAAAATCTCTCTCTCTCTCTCTCTCTCTCTCTCTCTCTCTCTCTCTCTCTCTCTCTCTCTCTCTCTCTCTCTCTCTCTCTCCCTTAATAATTCACGTTTGCAAGATATTCCTTGAAGGTTTTTGGACCCAGTGTGGAGGAGAGGCCAATGGAGGCTCGGAGAAGTGGAGGGAAGGAGAGAAAGAAGGGGGAGGAGAGGATGAAAGGAAGATGACTTGGTGTGTGACGGTAGCTGGGGAAGGAAGAAAGGTCAGGAAGGAAAGGAGGTATGAAGAAATAGCTTAAGGGAGGAGGGGAAGGAAGAGAGGAGGGAGGAAGAAAAAGATAAAAGGAAAACGACTTGGGATTAGAAGGTAGCGAGGGAAGGAGGGAAGAAAATCAGGTGAGAAAAGGTGTGGGTAAAAAGCGAAAGTAGAAAAAGAGAGAGAAGGCTGGAGCAAGTGCATGGATGAAAGGAGGGAGGGACGAAAGAAGAAAGGCGGAAAGAAAGGATGAAAAGTTTCATTGTAGGAGGAAAGAACTCAAAGAAGGGAGGTAATAAGTAGCAAGGAAGCGGAAGAGGGAGAGCGGGAAGCGTGAAAGAAGAGGAGGGAGGAGGAAGGGAGGAAGTAAAAGGAAGGTGGGCGTAAGCTGGTGAAAAGCGGACAAGGAGGAAAGAAATGTGGTATGAAAAGAGAGACGGAAGAAAGTATGGGAGCAGGGAGGGAAGGAGGAGGAGGAGGAGGAGGAGGTGGAGGAGGTAAGAAAGTGTGGCGGAGGAGGAAAGCAAAAAAGGACGGTAGATAAGAGTAGACAGGAAAGAAGAAGGTTGAAATATAATTAATATGTGAGGAGGAAGAAAGGAAAGACGAGAAAAAGAAGAGAAGGAAGAGGTAAGACAGAGCAGCGAAGAGAGAAGCAAAGAGGAGAGTAAGAAAGGGAAAAGACGCAAAAGGAAGATGTGATGTTCCGAGGTAAAAGGGAGAGAGAAACAAGGAGGAATAAAAAAGATGGAAAAAGCAGGAGGTGGGGAGCAGTAGGAGAGGTGATGGAGGAATGGAGAGAAAACAAGATGGCAGGAAGGGAGGAAAGGAGGAAGATAGATAGGTAAACAAGAGAGGAATATATGTAAAGGAATGAAGAGGAGGAGGAGGAGGGCAAGGAGGAGGAGGAGGAGGAGGAAGGGAAAGGGTGAGGGCAGTCAGTTTGAGAGCAAGGGGAAGGATATTGAGAGGAAGGAGAGACGAGAGATAGGAGGAGGGAAAAAGAGGCTGCAGATTGGAGGAAGAGCATCAGATTCGTCTCCTTCCTTCTACTCTCTTCCCCTTCTCGGCTTGCTTTCCTCTGCCTTCTTTTATCCCCTTCCTTTCATTCTTTCAGTTCCCTCTTCTCTCTCTCCTGCTCTTCCTATCTTTCTCTTCCTTTTTTCTCCATTATCTCTTATTCCTCTCCTCATCTTACCCTTCCCTCCTTTTTCAGTTACTTCCCTTCTTCCACTCTTCCTCCCTTCCTCTTTCCTCTCCTCTCTTCCTCTCTCTTTCCTCCTCCCTCCTCCCTCCCTTCCATTAGTTTCTCTCTTCCATGTATTATAAAGAATCATCGTGTCTTCTGGTCCTCCTCCAGTCTCTCTCGCTCTCTCTCTCTCTCTCTCTCTCTCTCTCATCACGTGGTTCCCTCTCCACCTCCACGTCCTCCTCCATCTTCGCCTCCACTTTTACCTCCACATCTACGCCTCCTCCGTTTATTCTCCCTTAAAGTCGTATTATCCTTCCTTCTCTTCCTTCTGTTCCTTTTCTTTCGGCGTTCTCCTCCTCCTCTTCCTTTTCCTTTTCATTTCTCTTTGTCCTTTTCTTTTTCGCGTTATCTTTCCTCTTTGTCTGATTTCTTTCCTTCGTTGTCATTTTCTAGATTGTATTTTCCTCCCTCTCCTCCTCCTCCTCCTCCTCCTCCTCCTCCTCCTTACTCTACGCCCCTGTCCACCCAGCAGTGAATGGGTGCCAGGTATTAATCGGGGGTTTTGTCCCGTCTCCTGGGATCTGTTCCCTTCTCCTATAATTCACAGATGTTGCGCCGACTAAACGAAACTTTCCAACTTTTTCCCTCCTCCTCCTTAAGACAACATTGGTAAAGTCAGCTCAAGGGGAATTTTGGTCATGTGGAGAGAGCATTGCAAACTGACCCTTATTAGCCCCTCCCTCCCCCCAATTCTCTCCACTCTCCCTCCCCCTTCCTTCCTCCTCTCCTTCCCTTGCAGCCATCTTCCCCTTGCTCCTCCTCTCCTCCCCTTCCCCTCTTCCTACCTACTTTTCCATCTCTCCCTCCCTCCCTCTTTCACTTCCTCCCTCCCTTCTTCCCTCATTGCCACCCTCTTCCTACCCTTTCCCTTTTCCTACCTCCTCTCCTTCTGTTGGGTTTTCCTCCTCTCCTATAGATTAACCTGATTACCTGTTGCTTTGCCTGTTTGTTTAGCCAAGTATCTACTTGTTGATGTGTTTTGTCTTCTGTGTATGTTTTGTTTTGTGTTTGTTTTGCGAGTCTGTTTTTTGTACATTTTTGTTTCATCTATTTTATGTATTTTTTCTTATTATTTGATATGTTTATCGATTTCATGCATATTTATTTTATGTCTTACCAGTTTGGTGTTAAAAAAAACAAGTAGACATACATGAAATTATATTAAAAAGACAAACATAAGAAGACATACATAAAATTTTATCGACATACATAAAAAGACTTACATATGTACATCGAGTAGATGAAGACATCTATTAGATGTACAGTCGACGCTAGAGAGTAGTGTCACGGTTTTGAGAATGTTTAGCCTGGTGGCGGTATCTGGCAACTATACCACGGTGGCGCATTCACTGGTGATGTTAGTGACGCGTATCAGTGTGTACAGTGTGTGTGTGACCGTAAAATTATAATGTTGTATAACATTATATTATATTATAATATAATGTGGTTAGAAATATACCAGATTACATGAATTCAATTTAGAAATGCGATAATGAATGTCTCCTACATGATGATGATGATGATGGCGAGGTAAAACATCACGAACAGTCTGAAACACTTTTTCTTATTAGACTTTGAAAATACCGTGTGCAATGCTGTCCTTCACAGAGGCAGCCAGTGACTAATGCTCCTTACCATCAAACAGCAAATAGGCTTGAGGGTCTGTTTAACCCGCAGCCTTAATTCCCGTCACTATAAAGCCTCAAAGACAATTCAGATCATCAAAAATCTAAAATCATTTCTCCGTGAAGATTACGCAATATCTAAGTATAAATACGTGTGTGTGTGTGTGTGTGTTGAGTGCGAGGGTAGAAAAGCCCGCGGTCGACGACGCCGTCATGTGAACGTTTATAGCCTATTATTACGTATATATATATTTTTTTAATAAAGAACAAGATCTTGGCTGTCAGGGATTTATTTTTTAAGTCAAAAGGCATAACAATCTCCCTTAATAAGTGCAGTATATTTTTAAATGTATCATAGTTTGATAAACAACTTAGAGTTGTCTTGACTAAATTTGAACGAAACTAAAAGCTCGTGTCAAAATGTAACGACAGAGCCTAAAGAAAAAATATTTATTAAGCGTTAGCGACGGGTACTTTTGATAAATATCTATCTTAAAATTATGTAGAGTGCACCTGTGACCACCGATAACCACAACACTACGATTTCGATAGGATGTAATAATTTTCATGTCGCGTTGATGGGTTGCCAGATGTCGCTTTCTGAACGAAAAGTACTGGACAGTGTGACACTCTCTATAGCCGACTGTACGTGTCTTTTCATGTATGTCTTGATAAAATTTAATGTGTCTTCTTATGTTAGTCTTTTTAACATAATTTCATGTACGTCTTCTTAGTTTATTGCTGACTATCGACGTTTTTTTTTTTTTTTGTTGTTGTTGACCTGAAAACAGTAAAGTTTGTTTTTTGTTAGTATTCGTGGTAACAAAGTTACGTGAGAAAAGAATATGATACTAGAACTTTTAAAAACAAAGGAGGAATTAGGAAAGTAGATAGGCTGAGGTATTTACTCTGTACCCCTGATCATAGGTGGAGGTGAGAAAAAAACAAAGTAAAAAAATAAAAGGAAGGAATTTGGGATTTAAGAAAGCGGAAGAAGGAAAGATGTAAAAATATGGAATGATGGATTAAAAAGTAATGGTGGTGCTTCCTTTTGGTGGCTGAAGAAGCAAGAAAAATAAATATGAAAAGTGAAAATAGATTAAGCTGAAAAAAGAAAGAGAAGCGATTAGAGAACGAAAAGGAACATGAGTGTAAAAATAAAATAGAAGGACTAAAGAAAGGAAGAAATGTGGCCAACTTTCTTTGCTGCGGATATAAGAAAAGAATAAAAATATGAAGAAAGATATTGTGGAAAATAAACTAAAAGAGAAAAGATTTGAAGAAAGGATAAAGGCGCAAAATGAAAAGATATCAATAAAATTCATTAAATTTGGTTGTTTTTTGTTAATACGGAAGCAAGTGAACAAAGAGAAATGAGAACAATCGTGAAAGGAAAGAGAGTGACAGAAAAAGAGCGGAGGAAAAGTTTAGAGGAAAAATTAAGTAGTGGAAATAACAGAGGAGCAGAGGATGCCTTTGGTCGCCTCGTGCTCGGGCCATTAAAGAGGTGTGAAGACTGAGGGGCGGGGTGGAGGCGTGGGGAGAAAGAAGGAAAGAGGGAGAAATGGGGAGAAAAAACGTAACGGGGCGGAAAGAGTGGAGAAACACGATGCAAAGGATGGCGCGTGTAGTTATTATTAAAAAAAAAAGTGTAAAAATGCGGACCAAGGAAAGATGAGAGAACAAGAAAAACGTTAATAATGGAATGAACGTTAAAGAACAGCGATAAAGGAAGAGAAGATGCTTGTAGTTAATATTGAAAGACGTTTAAAAATGTGAGCGAAAAAGAAGGAAAGAAATAAGATGAGGAAAAAGGTTAAATAGGAGAAAAAGAGCAATGAAAAGCAATAAAACATAAGATTGGTGTGGGTACTTTTAAGAATGTGGATGAATAAACGATAAAAGAGATAACGTGTTTAAAAGTTAGAAAAAAAGAAGAGAATGCAATGTTTTTCGTTTTTTATATATAAAAATGTAATAGAATGAAGTCAAGTAAACAAACATATATATGAGAAAGTTAAGTAGAAGCAGAAAACAAAATAATAAAAAATAGTGACGGTGCAGAAAATGCTGAGGTGTAAGGCTATTTTTTTTTATATTTCCATGATCAGGAACAAAAAAAAGCACGAATTCCCGCCTCTTGCCTTCCAAGTTGAAGAAGAAAGAGTAAGAAAGTGACATGTGACACTTTACCACCACCCCTGTAGCGTACACCTGCTCTCATTAACCAGGTGGAAAATGAGGAAAAGGTGAAAAAGGAAACCAAAGAGTAAGAGTAACAAAATTAACACTGAAGGGTAAGAGTTAGAGGGAAGAAAAAAAGAAAGTAAGAAGAAAAGGAATCTAAGAGAAAAAGCTGAAGAGTAAGAGGAAAAAGAAAGTAAGAGGAAAAGGAAAGTAAGATGAAAAGAAAAGGAGAGTTACAGGAAAAAAGTAGGAGTAAAGAAAGATTACCACCTTCCCCTCAGCACTTGACGTAACGAGGCGTATGAGGAAGAGGAGGGAGAATGAGAGAATTAAGCAAGGCTCACACGGCACGACCTAGACCAAAGACCTGCCGCGACCTCGGGGGTCGCCGACCCAGCCCGACCTGTGAATCATGGCCTCTGATCGTACGGGCTCTCACACGAGTGTACGACGTGTTTCGGATCTCCTCAAGATGAGCTACGAAAAAATGTCCCAAACCCCAGCGACCTTTACAGATCTTAAAAGACCGGCACATACCCGTTTGCGAGCTGTTCAAGACGTAAGAAAATCGGGTTTACTTGAGCGACCCACATGCGACCAGACAAGACCAATATACGAGTTAGGGTAGGCGGTGGCCGAAGTGATAGCGTACTGGACCCACATTCGCCGCGTGATGGACGACGCGGGTTCGAATCCTCACGCTACCACTCGGATTTTTCAGTCACCGCCGAGTGGCTTAAAACTACCCACATGCTGTCCTGAAGACCACCCATCAACCCGGACTCTAGTGGAAGCCGTCCAAGCGAATCAAGAACGAGTTCCGGGGGGCAGCATGAGCCAATGCAAGATGGCGCCACTATAAACACTCGCCTGCGCAAGAACGGGCTGGGCCGACCATCAGGCCCCACCTGGAAGAAGCCTTGGGCCGACCATCAGGCCCCACCGGGAAGATGCCTACCGGCGCAATAGGCAATAACGTAAAAAAAAAAAAATCTGTGACCTACTTACGAGGTACATACGACCATCCGAGACCCGTTTACGACCTTCTACGACCTATTCCCGATCTATTTCCGACCTTTCCCGACCTTTCCCGACCTGTGTTCGACCGTCACCGACCTCTTCCGACCTCTCACGACCTCTTGCGACATCAAAAGACTCGTTTTGGACCAGTTTTCGATCTGTTTCCCGAGTTTTTCAGAATTCCGGAGGTCGCAACTGTCTGTCTGCACCGTATAAAAGCATGCCCTGTCCAGGCCAGCATTCAGTTGCTCCAAAAATCCAGAAGAGAGAAGACAGAAGAGAGAGATCAGTATCCAGTATGGCACATAAGCAAGCAGAAGCAAGTTCTTGGTTTGCTGCAGAAGAAACCTATCTGAAGGCAGCAGCGGCCCTGCTAGATGACTCCTCCTCAGACACAGAAGAATATACAGCACCTCCCCCTCTCCAGGCCCAGAGAAAAAGAAGAGGAAGTGGGTCAAGGGATGGTTAAAGAAGAAGGAAAAGGGCCACTGCCAGGATCTTCTGCCAGATTTACTGGAAACAGACCCACCTGGCTACAAGAACTTTTTGAGGTTAGATGAAGAGCTGTTCCTTGAAATTGAAGGCAGAGTGCGAGCTAGAATTAAAAAAACAGACCACCAACATGAGAGCTTCCATCAGTGCTGCAGAGAGACTAAGCATCACTCTAAGGTTCCTAGCCACTGGAGAGTCCTATCAATCCCTTGCTCTCCTCCAATCCTGGAGGTGGGGAGACAACACTATTGGAAAGATTGTACCAGAAGCATTTGAGGCCATTATTGCAGAATACATGGAGGAGGTCATGCCACGTCCCAAAGCCCCTGAAGACTGGAAGAAGATGGCAGAAGAATTTGGCAGCAGATGGCAGTTCTACAACTGTATAGGTGCTTCAGATGGAAAGCACATTGCCATCAAGGTCCCACGTAACCAAGGTTATGTCTACTACAACTACAAAGGCTTTCACTCCATTATCCTGCTGGCTCTGGTGGATGCTGGTCACAAATTCATCTTCATTGACTGTGGGTCCAATGGCAGTGCTAGTGACAGTGGTATCTTCAGAGATACACAGTTCTTCAAAAAGTTGGAAAATGGAACCATGGTCCTGCCTGAATCAGAACCACTTCGAGATGACACAGAACCAGTTCCATACCATATACCGTAGTAGCTGATGATGCCCTTGCCATGAGAAACTACCTGATGAAGCCGTACCCCCAGAGAAACATGACCAAGGGACAGAGAATCTTCAACTACAGACTGAGCAGAGCCCGCAGGATTATAGAGAATGTATTGTGAATTCTGACCCAGTGATTCAGATTCCTGTTGACAACAATGGCGATGGCCGCAGAGAAAGTTGTGTCTGTGGTAATGGCTGCCTGTGTTCTGCACAACTTGATCCTGACCAGGTACCCGAGAGCTGCTGCAGATGTAGACAGAGAAGATCCAAACTCCCATGAAGTAATTAGAGGAGCCTGGATAGATGAAGTTGGAGAAGAATGGCTACAAGGACTGCAAGCCCTGGCAGGCAACACATCAACAAGGACAGCCAGGGCACAGCGAGACTTTCTGCAAGTCTACTACAACAATATTGGGGCAGGACAAGATGATTTAAATTTAAATATTTACTGATTGTATTGTCGATTGAATTTCTTTATTGTGTAGCCAATGCCATGAATTGCATTATGATGACAAATGCCAATTGTATTTCTACACTGTGTAACTAATGCCAATAATATTTCTAAAATGTGTAACTAATGCCAATTATATTTCTAAAATATGTAACTAATGCCAATTGTATTTCTACACTGTGTAACTAATGCCAATTGTATTTCTACACTGTGTAACTAATGCCAATTGTATTTATAAAATGTGTAACTAATGCCAATTGTATTTATAAAATGTGTAACTAATGCCAATTGTATTTATAAAATGTGTAACTAATGCCAATTGTATTTATAAAATGTGTAACTAATGCCAATTGTATTTCGAAAATGTGTAACTAATGCCAATTGTATTTATAAAATGTGTAACTAATGCCAATTGTATTTCGAAAATGTGTAACTAATGCCAATTGTATTTCGAAAATGTGTAACTAATGCCAATTGTATTTCGAAAATGTGTAACTAATGCCATATTTGTGAATAAAATTGTTCCAAGTAGAAGAAAAATCATTTTAAAACTAAGTAAATCGTATACAGATGGCATCTGACGACATCGACCAATAAATACCCGATCCGAGCAACATCCGAGTATGAAAGAGCCGTTTCCGAGGCGTTTCAGAGCTGCCTGCGAGCGGCCCAGGTCGTGGAATTTTTTTAACATTTTGAAAATCCCACGATTTTGGACAAGACCTCACGACCCGCCTCGACCTCACCCAAGACCCCCCCTGATCTATTTAGGATGTGTTCCCGACCTACTGCGATCACTGGCGACCCCCGAGGTCGCTGCAGATCTTTGGTCTAGGTCGTGCCGTGTGAGGCTTGCTTTAAAAGCTTAAACACCTTTTTTTACACCTCTGTTATTAAACAAGAACATTACTTTTTCATTAATTCTTTTATTTTTATGGGAGCACTGCGTTGGCAGGATTGTTTTTTATTGTTTTATTTTTATTTAAGCGCTTGATCCGCCTCTTTACCGTGAAAATAAAAGATAACAGTTGACCGCCACCATTGTTTCCTCTCTTTTCATTTATCTAGCTTTGTTTTAGGCTGGGTGATGGTGATGGAAAAGGAGTAGGAGGAGTTTTGATGGTGAGAGGCGGTGGTGAAGGTGAGAGTATAGTGTTGAATGCGGTGGATTGAATGAGGGTGGTGATGATAGTGTTAAATGAAGGTGGTGATGATGATAGTTTAGATGTTGGGTGATGAATAATGTGATAATGATGGAAAGGAAGATGGTGATGATAGTCGAAGGGGTGTTTAGAGAGGAATGTGGTAGTGGTGGTGATAGTGATGATAAACACTTTTCGCTCGCACACTGGGATAGGCTGTTTACTTCCATTACCATATCTACAACCTTTCCCAGCATCATTTTCTTGCCAGTAACACCTTTCGCAAACTTTATTCTTTTCCCGAACTTACATGTTGGGATTATTTTATTTTCCTCATCGCCACA
>NW_026111179.1:20000-27637 GCF_024679095.1 Eriocheir sinensis | reverse complement strand
GAGCCCGAACGGCATCCTCGTCCACTCATAGTAGCCATGAGGCGTGCTGAAAGCCGTTATTTCACGTGACTGGGGGCCATCGGCGGTTGCCAGTGGCCACTGACCAGATTAAGACTCGTAAAGACTTTATTTCCTCTACCGAGACACATCAGAAGATCTCTAAGAACGGGAAGCGGAAAATGATCATCCACGGTCGCGGTGTTCACACGCCGGAAATCAATCACAGGGCGATAAGAGCCGTCTTTCTTTGGAACCAGAAACAAGGGTGAACTCCACGGGGACTTCGATTTTTGATGACACCTTGTTCTAACATTTCAGAGATAAGTTGTTGCACCACCTCCCTCTGACTGTGGGGAGCTTGTACGCATTGATATATACAGGATTTGTATTGGGTTTTAACTTAATGTGGTGTTCAGCACACTCCGTAGCTCCAAGCGGCTCGCCTGGTAGAGCAGCCGCCCCCGATAATGTTCCAGAAGCTGGACTAAGGTTGGCTTAATTTCGGAATAGTGTGCAACTTTTAGGAATGCCTCTAAATTAGCTGTGTCTTGTTCGGGAGAAGCCTGGCACGCCGAGATTATACCTGAGACTTGGGCTGAAGGGTATCCAGCTGGTTCCGGGGCGACATTTCTCCCATACACTAGACACTGGCATAATCTAACACCGTGTTTTAAGGATACAGGGATCCAGACGTGTTTATTACCAATGCCTCTGCAAAACCTCCTCCTTGACCGTCGCAAGAGTTACCTCCACCGTCACACGGTGTATGTGAGGACTCCTCGATACACACATCACTGCCCGTCGGAGGGCGTTAGGCAAACGGATTTTAACAAGTTTTGCAGCACGATCCGGAATCCTATGAGGACCTTCTACGACTGCCGTTACTGTCCGACACAAGTCTGCAATGTTTTCGTGTGGTTTGACCGTAAGAGGTGACACTTGGGAGGTGGCAGTCCCTGAGTGTGTGGTGGGTTGGTCATTTTCCCCCTCTGAGGGTGGGATTACAGGTAACAGAGGCGATGGATTTAATATCCCCTGTATGCGTCGGCCTTGATACACGATTGCGTTGCTTACAGGGTTTATGGCGATGTGCAGGTCTTTCATGGCGTTTAGTCCTAAGATCCCATCCACAGGTAAAGCAAACCTGCTAGAGACATAAAAGAAATCTCGAAAGGGACATACTTTTTTCATGTAAGCTGACTGTTAGTGGTACTCGCCCAAGGATTCCCAAAGTGGTGCCCGTAACGCCTACCACATTCAGGTCGTTCTCTTGGAGCGGCCAATTTTCCCCACTCGCCTGTCGTGTCAGTGACCTGTAAGCGGAGTCGGAGATGACATTGACTGTGGCACCTGTGTCAACCGCTAAGGTGAATGAAATTTTGCCCACCTTGCAAGGGAGGGCAATTATGCTTGTCCGTCCCAAGGCGGCAATGACGGAGTCAAGTTGCTCCCAATTAGTATTTTCCTTAAGGGACACTTGGATGTACGCCTCGGGGCTGTCACGAAGTCATGTCTTTTTATTCAGAGAAGAGGAGTGTGGTTTACTGTCCGCTGAGGACTTGTACTTCTGTTCCACCTTGGCCTTTTGTATTGCAGAACTACTGTCTGAATCATGAAAACAATTCCCGTGGATATGGCAAAAGGCAGCCTTCCGCTGATGGTTTGGCCTAGGGTTCCTGTGTGATGAATGATGCCCGCCCCTGTAACCTCCTGACCTCCTATCTGAGCCCCGTCTTGAATGTGTTGATTCCCTACGTTTCGCGAAACAAGAATATTCAGAATGTCCTGATTGTTTGCAAAAACTACAGGTGAGAGATGCCTTACTTTGTGCTTGCAATGCTGCTGCCGTTGCGAGGGGTTGATGGTGAGGGTGTTCCTGAACCTTGACTTCTAACTCTGAGACGAAGTCAACAAACTTCCCGCTCGGTTTAAAGGCCAATGGGAGGGCAGAACGGCGGTTCTTCTCTGAAATATGAAATAAGTAAAAAAACAACTCGAAAGCTGTCTTCACCTGGTGCTTTTGCATACAGCCCCCTGGAAGCCAGAGCGCGTCTTCTAGGCTCTTGACACAGTCAACCGCCAGCTGATTTGCCTCAATTATGGCGTCCCAAATCGGCTTTGTTGAGGAATTTTTTTGGAGGGACTCAACCGTGTGTGCCATCTGTCTAACGATGCTTGGTTTACTCCCGCCCCCGAAGATTTTTATGAAATTCACTTTAAAAACCTAATAGTTTAAACAATTGTCCCCAGAAGCTAACGCTGAGGACTGCATCAAATTAAGTGACAGAGAGCGTTGAAGTAACCTTGACAGTAAGTAAGCGATTTTATCATTATCTTCAGTAATGGAGGAATTTACGATGGCAGATTCACACAAATCTAAAAACTGTCTCGCCGAAAAGTCGGTCTCGCCTCCCGAGAATTGTCGAATACTGGCATGAGTTGGAATGACCCGAATCGGGGGCGGGGGGAAGTGGTGTGGTGCCCCGGGAGGAGGGGGGGGAGGTGGATCGACAGGCATTGTGATCGGCCGAGTGGGGGTTAAGTATTCAGACGAACCCGAAGGTGAAGGGGCGCTCTCCCTGGGGAGGGAAGAGTACGTAGCCCCCGATCGCAAATTCACCACATATAAATCACCGGTGTTTGCATCTTTCTCCAATTCCTCCTCACTTGAAGGACGAGCCAACTGTTTAAAGGTGTCGCCGAGTTTAGCGAGAGTGTCTTTGTTCATACTATGGTGTAAATCATTTACAAAATAGGAGCATATGTTGATAGCTGTAAATACGAACCAATAAACGGAACGTGTATGAATGAATAGTTTGCGTTGAAACCCTAAAAAAGGCAAGAAAGAATGGCTAGCAAGGTGCCTGTTTAGACGTAATAAAAGTTTAGGTTATAATGGAATGCCCTAATGATGTGGGTATATTGAAAGAATAACTATATAAACAAAGTGGTATGTTAAGTGAGTATACCATTGAATCTCACGTTTTCTCTCGAGCGGTGAAAAGAAAACGGAGGCAGGGCACACTGAAGAAGATTAAATGTGATCAGGGAACTCACACTATACTCAATATACTCGCTAGCAAACAATAAGAAATAATCAATATCGTATGCGAATGAACGTTACTCTCACAATTATGACTGATTAACAGTGTTAGGAACACAGAAATAAAAATTGTGCCTCTGCACGGACAATAATGAAAATAATCCGAGTCGGCATATTTGGAGAAGGGAATATCCACAAATACCAAGATTAATCAGCTGATGTAGAGGAGAGGGCGACGGCTTGTGATGCCCTGGGGTACGTGCAGTCGTTGTAGGCGCGTCAGGGAAACTCGGCCGCGGCCACAGCGGCGGTGAGAGGTGAGGGATGGGCTGACAACGGAGGACTCGCAATGGAGGTTGAAAAACTGCTGACCCAGCAATTTGAGCGGCCGCGGTGGGAGCCGGTACACTGCCGCCAGACGTATGATGGCCGCGGCGTCCTGGTTATAGTAAGAGCTGGGCGGCGGTGGCAGATAAGACGACTTGGGTGTGTAACCTCTTGAGAAGACGCCTTGCAAGTAACGGTAGTGGAACAGCTTGCAGTCACCGGAGATGCCTGCAGGTACCCTTCCTGACTGTTTGCCGGAAGAGGTTTGGGCCGATGCTCCCGGCAGCGGCGGTGTTGCTGCCAGCTGTGGAGCGAGGGGCATGGGGTGTCCCAAGGTCAGCGGCGTGCCTCCTCGTTGCTGGTGTGAATACTTCTGCCGTATCGTGGAGTGGCTTGCAGGGTTCGTAGCAGTGCTGGCTTGAAGCGGGGGAGCAGTTTGTAGATTGTGGCCCTCGCTTTCGGCTGCGTAGGCCTGTGGGTGTGCTCGGGGCTTGTAGGCTTGACGCCTGTAGAGTTGCTTGAAGCTGGTGTGCTCGAGGCTTGTAGGCTGGACGCCTGTAGAGTTGCTTGTAGCTGGTGTGCTCGAGGCTTGTAGGCTTGACGCCTGTAGAGTTGCTTGTAGCTTGTGTGCTCGAGGCTTGTAGGCTGGACGCCTGTAGAGTTGCTTGTAGCTGGTGTGCTCGAGGCTTGTAGGCTGGACGCCTGTAGAGTTGCTTGTAGCTTGTGTGCTCGAGGCTTGTAGGCTGGACGCCTGTAGAGTTGCTTGTAGCTGGTGTGCTCGAGGCTTGTAGGCTGGACGCCTGTAGAGTTGCTTGTAGCTGGTGTGCTCGAGGCTTGTAGGCTGGACGCCTGTAGAGTTGCTTGTAGCCGGCGCCCTGTGAGGTACTTGTAGCTAGCGCCTTGTGAGTTGGACGTAGCTGGCGCCTTGTGAGATGCCACGGCTGGTGGCGTTGCCGCGGACGGCAGGTGCGTTGCCGCGGACGGCACGTGCGTTGACTCCTTCTTCCCTTGTACGCCTGTCCCCGGAGTTTGTTGGTGAGTTCTCGTGGCTTGGAGGAGAACGAGGTAGCGAAGGCACAGGCGCGGAGTGACCGCTGCCAACCAAATGTAACGGGCTTGTCGGGGGGCGTTTAAAGGGTGTTGATTAAGACTTCAGCTTCCTTAAGGCGAATTATATTCGTAGCCTTATGTACAAGAAGCGACGGAGCGAGAGCGACTGTCGTTGTGTGTCAGTCGGACTCTCGTGAAGGAGTGGCGAGTTACAGGTTGGAAAATAATTGTTACAATTGGTCACGTATGTCAAGGTGACCTCCACGCACCATCGGAGTGCGAAGTATACAAAACTGAGACGGTAAACACTGACGGACGACATTCCTATAAGGTGGCGTGATCTATCTGTCGTGGGTTTTTCCATTGACAATTGTATGCCTAATTCGTGGTGATATTAAATAATAATAATACATTGATATCCTACTATAACATCCTCAGCATGTCCTCTGTTTGGCAGCATAACCTCGACAGAGGACGCGACACTTTTGTCATCGCCCTGGACATCGCTGGAGCTTTTGATAGAGTGTGGCACTCCGGACTCACCTCCAAACTCCAGAGTGTGGGTGTTAGTGGCAGGCTCCTTCATCTCCTTCACGACTACCTCGAGCACAGATCGCTCAGTGTAGTGGTGAACGGTCACACCTCGGGGGATTATCCTATTATTGCTGGCGTCCCACAGGGTAGTGTCCTTAGACCACTTTTGTGGAATGTGTATTTTAATGATCTCCTCCATCACATCCCTTAAGCAAACGCCTATGCGGATGACTGTACCCTCACATTCCCTTGCGACGGTACAGATCACTGTGCAACCGTCGCCCTTATCAACCAGGTTCTACAGACCATCTCATCGTGGGGACATCGTTGGCAGGTTGACCTGGCACACGACAAGACACAGGTCATGCTGGTCTCAAGGCGACGCTGCCACCCAGCCATTCCCACTCCCCCCATAATCCTACAAGGGAAGGTGCTACCCTTGCAACAGTCAATCACTGTCCTCGGCGTGGAGGTGAACAACAGCCTGTCCTTCACCAGCCACGTCAGGAAGACTGCATCCAAGGCAGCAGGGCGGCTAAACTGTGTCAGGCGTGTCTCCCACCTCCTTGATGCGAAGGGAGTGTCGAACCTTTATGCTACCCAGGCTCGCTCCCTCATGGAATACGCCCCCCTGACATGGTCATCCTGCCCTCCATCATACCTGGGTCTTCTCGACAAGGTACAAAACCGCGCCCAACGGCTCATCTCTCAAAGGGCCGCCCCAAACCAGCAGCAACCCACTCCACTACATCCTCTTCAGCAGAAGCAAGACGTGGCTGGCCTGTGTACCATCTACAAGGTACACATGCAGGCTGCTCCGCACCTCGCAACTCTCCGGCAACAGTGGGCAACACCACACCCCAACGCCACCAGGGTCGCTCTGTCGAGGGAACACCAGCTCACCGTGCCCTTCGCCAGAACGGAGACTTTCCTCCGCTCATTCGTGCCCCGATACACTGGACTCTGGAACTGCCTGACAAGGCACACTGACATTCACACATCCACTACACTCCACACTTTAAAAATAAAGAACACCTTGTTATTGTCCAATGTACACCACTAACTTTCTCACTGTACTGTCCATTATCCTGTAACTACAGATAGTTATTCGGAACCTTACCGGTAACTTTTAGTTGTATGATGCCAATTCCACGTACCACCTTATGTAATCATGCTTAGTAAATAAAAGAGAGAGAGAGAGAGAGAGAGAGAGAGAGAGAGAGAGAGAGAGAGAGAGAGAGAGAGAGAGAGAGAGAGAGAGAGAGAGAGAGAGAGAGAGAGAGAGAGAGAGAGAGAGAGAGAGAGAGAGAGAGAGAGAGAGAGAGAGAGAGAGAGAGAAAGAGAGAGAGAGAGAGAGAGAGAGAGAGAGAGAGAGAGAGAGAGAGAGAGAGAGAGAGAGAGAGAGAGAGAGAGAGAGAGAGAGAGAGAGAGAGAGAGAGAGGCACGACAGCCCCTCGCTCGTCGTTGCCCTCGACATCGCAGGGGCTTTCGACTGTGTGTGGTATGGCGGCCTGCTTGCCAAAGTTCAGCAGCTCGGGGTTACGGGACAGCTGTTGGGGCTGCTGTCGTGCTACCTGCGAGGCCGCAGCCTGAAAGTCGTTGTGGGGGGATGCACGTCTGCAACGCACCCGATGGAGGCCTCTGTTCCACAGGGGTCGGTCCGGGGCCCCATCCTATGGAACATCCTTCTAAATGACGTCCTCCAGAGCCTCCCGGCAGCCTCAGCTTACGCAGTTGACTGCACCCTGAGCTGCAGCTACTCCAGGGAGGAGGCCGAAAATGCCATTGACAGCACCAACCGCCAACTTGGGGATATCATGGCCTGGGGAAGACGGTAGCAAGTTTCGTTTGCTGCCGAGGAGACCCAGGCCATGATTATATCACGCTCAGCTGAAGACGCCAGAGCGATCGAGGGGCAGCAGCTGCGGTTTGGAGACGACACCCTGGCCATTAGGGACTCCATCAACATCCTGGGGGTGGAGGTCGACTCCAAACTCAGCTTTGACCGCCACCTCGAGAACGCGGCGTGCAAGGCGTCCCTGAGAGTGACACTCCTGCGTCGAGTCCGCCACCTTCTCAACACTGATGGACTCCTCAGGCTTTACAAGGCCTAGGTGAGGCCCATCATGGAGTACAGCCCCCTCACATGGATGAGTAGCGCCCAGTGCCACCTCCCCCTATTGGACCGGGTGCAGAGGCGTGCCGAACGCCTCATATACGGTGCCAGTGACCATCAGCACCAGCAGCAGAATCAGGGACGACAAAGGGGACACCGTCAATGTCAAGAGCAACAACACCAGCACCACCGTCACCACCCGAGATAGGACGTTCCCTGCCACCAGATGGATAGTCTGGAGCACCGCAGGAGGGTCGGCGCACTCACAGTGCTGCACAAGGCCCAGGTGCAGCACACACCACACCTCGCGGCCCTCGGAGTCCCGTGGAGGAGGTCAGTGCGAGCTACGAGAGCGGTAGCGTCCGGTGATCTTCTCCTCGAAGTCCCGAGGACCCGTACGCTGAGGTGTCAGCGGGCCTTCACCTGTGCCACAGCAACACTGTGGACCTCTCAGGCTTGAGCACACAGCGCGTCAAGACAGCTGCCCATCTGTGGTGTCGCGCACGCCCCCCTTAAGTGACAGTGTCAAGGAACAATACGGACTTATAGGGGGCCCACTCTCACACT
>NW_026111179.1:0-10000 GCF_024679095.1 Eriocheir sinensis | reverse complement strand
CACGAGGCGATGGGGAAAAAGGTACTATGTGCAGGATAAAGGGTCAGACCTAGAGTGAAAAAGAAAGTAGAAATAAAAATAATCGGATAAAATAACAGGCAGACATGAAGAACAGGACCAGATGAAATAAGAAAGATTGGGATGAGGCAAAGAAAAAGAGGAAAAATTATTAAAAAAAGAGAGAAGGAAGAAATAATAATAAGTAGAGAGAGAGAGAGAGAGAGAGAGAGAGAGAGAGAGAGAGAGAGAGAGAGAGAGAGAGAGAGAGAGAGAGAGAGAGAGAGAGAGAGAGAGAGAGAGAGAGAGAAGAATAAGATGAATAAGGAGAATAAGACAGTAACGAGTAGTAGTAGCAGTAGCAGTAATAGTGGTAGTAGCAGTAGTAGTAGTAGTAGTAGTAGTAGTAGTAGTAGTAGTAGTAGTAGCAGTAACAGTAGTAGTAGTTGCAGCAGCAAAAAGAGGATGTAAAGGAGGATAGCAGGAGCAGGATGAGGAGGAAAAAGGAGAGTGAGGGAATGTGTGTCCTGTCCCTCCCTTTACGAGAAGATTGCCGGCGTTACTATATAGTACTCTCAAACCTTTTGGCGAGGGAGGAGCCACTACCGACCTCCCCACAATCTCCACCCACCCACCCTGGCACTCTCCCGCCTTCACACTGATATCCCTTGTCAACGCATCCACCATCCACCCATCTTCCCCAACCCATCCACGCATCCACCCCACCCACCAGCTCTCCCACGCTCCCACTGATCTCCCCTGTCGCAACTTCCAACCACTACCCACCTTTCAACACCCACCTTTAGTCCTCACCCACCCACTTACCCGCCCACCCACACGTCCATGCTTGCAAATCCAGTCCGTCTCCACCCACCCATTCAGCGCCACCCACACACGAGGATTCAGCTGGTCGGTCTCAGTCTCAAACACACACACACACACACACACACACACACACACACACACACACACACACATACACACACACACACACACTTTGCTTCGTGCCTTCAAAGAGTGGCATAAAAAATGTATATAGACATTAAAAAAATCGAGAGAGACAAACATGAAAAACTGTGGCACATGCAAATATATTTTCGTCGAGATCAAAATCAATTATCTCTCTTCTCTCTACCTTTTTACCTTTCTCCATCTCTTTAACTTTCCTTTCCTTCTATCCTTCTATCAGTATCTCTCTCTCTCTCTCTCTCTCTCTCTCTCTCCCCCCCACCTGATCTACCCTTCTTCCGCCTCTATCTCCTCTATCTGTCTATCTCTCCTCTATCCTCCTTTCTCTCCATCTCTCTCTTTTTACTTTTTTTTACCTTCGTCGACCACGTTAACTCTACTTCCCCTCGATCCATCATTTTCTTCCCCTCCTCTATCCTATTCTACCTCTCTACCCTCTGTCTCTACCTTTCTCCATACCATCTTCTTCTCCTCTATCATTAGTCTCTGCACATCACTTCTTTCCTCCTCTTCCACCCTCCCTTACAGTCCCTGGCCACACACATAACGCCTCCACGGTGTGCTGGGCCGAACACACGCGCCAACAAGTTCCGTATATTATCGAGCCGCGTCTAACCGCCGATCGGTCGATGGACGGAGGGACGCTTATGTTTGTGGCGGGTTGTGCGGACGGCGGCGAGTGTGCCGAGGAGGGTTCCGAGAGGTGGAGGAGGACGAGGAGAAGGTGGTGATGATGGAGGTGTAGGCGGAGGAGATCAGGGCAAGGTGGGAGAGGACGGTTAAGTAAAAAAGAGGGAGCATGAAAAAGAGGAGAAGAAAAGGAAGAGATAAAATTGAATGGGATAAAATAGGAAGAGGAACAAGGAGGATGGGATGGTGATGACATGGGAGACAAATGAAATATACCAGACACATCTCAGTCTGAACGAATCTGCGTCATTGAAGAGAAAGAAGGAGCAACATAAACTTTAAAAGAAACTATATTTATAAATAGGCATTGAAAAATTAAAAAGAAGGTACAAAGGAAAAACAAGTAGGAAAGGAAGAGTGAAAGGAAGAAAGGAACAAAGAAAAAACGATAAAAGGAATTTATGAAGAGGAAAAAAAGGAAGACTGAAATATAAAGAAAAATATAGTTAGAAGACAAAATAGTTAAAAGTGAAAGAAAATAATACAAAACGGATAGAGAAAAAAGAGAGGAAGTAAGAAAACAAGAAAAAACTCGGGAACCAAAACACAATAAATAAGAAAGTGAATATACTGTCCCTTACTCCCTTCACTACTACTACTACTACTACTACTACTACTGCAACTACTATTACCACAACCACCACCACCATCACCAATGCCACCTTCATCACTACCACCGCCAACAACAACACGCTCGCTCCCTCTTACCTAATCCATTGATCCCTAAAAGAACTCCAGGTCGGTTCACCTCAGCCAGAAAAATAATAATACTAATAATCCCTAAAGATGCAACAAAGATGGAAGTGGGGGTTACCGGTAGGGGGGGAGCGGGGAGGGTCACCTGGCCGTCAAGGTGAATTAATGATGCCTCACATGCGTCCACCTGCTGGATGAGATGGGCGGCTGATCAATGCTTCAATGGGAGAGAGAGAGAGAGAGAGAGAGAGAGGAGGAGAGAGAGAGAGAGAGAGAGAGAGAGGAGAGAGAGAGAGAGAGAGAGAGAGAGAGAGAGAGAGAGATAGAGAGAGAGAGTGAGAGAGAGAGAGAGAGAGAGAGAGAGAGAGAGAGAGAGAGAGAGAGAGAGAGAGAGAGAGAGAGAGAGAGAGAGAGAGAGAGAGAGAGAGAGAGAGAGAGAGAGAGAGAGAGAGAGAGGGTGTGGTGGGGGTTAAAGTAAGACATAAGGAAGAGGAGGGGTAGAGGAGGGAAGAGAGAAGGAATGGGAGGGGGAAACACCAATGATGGCTGAGGAGGAGGAAGAGGAGAAGGATAATTATTTTAATGGAGATGAAAGGTGGGGAAAATACTGCGTGAGGGAGGAAAGGGGAAGATAAAGGATTAGGTGTAGAGAGAGGGGTTGAAGAAGAGGGGACGATGGTTGGGAAGGGGAAGAGGGGAAAAGAGAGGGAAAGAGGAGGTGAGGGAAAAGGGTAAGAAATAAGTGAAGATCGAAGGGGAAAGTAAAGCTAAAGAGGGGCGGGGGAGAAAGGGGAAGAAAGGGGAAAATATTATAAGGAAGTAGGAAATACGACGGGAAAGAGGAAGGATAGGGAATCGAGGGGAAAAAGAGGGGATGAAGAAAGGACAAGGGGAAAAAGGGGAAAATAATAATAGGATGTGTGGAAACAGGGTGAAACAGGACGGGAAAGAGGAAGAATAGGGAATCGAGGAGAAAAAGAGGAGAACATGGGGGAAGAAGAGGGGAAGAAGGGGGGACGTAATGGTGATGATAGGGGTGAGGGGGGAAAGAAGAGTTGAGGTTATGAAGGAAAGTGGCCCGTGTGTGTGTGTGTGTGTGTGTGCGTGTGTGTGTGTGTGTGTGTGTGTGTGTGTGTGTGTGTGTGTGTGTGTGTGTGTGTGTGTGTGTGTGTGTGTGTGTGTGTGTGTGTGTGCACCTCTTAGCCTGCGCTTTGATAAGCTGAATAAGTTCATTTCTTTAAGTCTGTCTGCGTACGGTTTATTTCGCAGTCTAGGGATCATTTTAGTAGCTCGACGCTGCACCCTCTCGAGTTTATCTATATCTTTTCTGTAATAGGAAAACCAAAACTGAACGAAATACTCAAAATGTGAGCGAATTAACGAATTGTACAGTGTCCATATTACATTTTCTGATTTGTGTTCAAATGTAAGTTTTTTGTAAAGTTTTGTTTAGTCGGTGCAACATCTGTGGTCATATGCCGGAGAGAGACAGAAGGGGAAGGAATTATAGGAGAAGAGAACAGATCCAAGGAGACGGGACACAACCCCCCTATTAATACCTGGTACCCATTCACTGCTGGGTGAACAGGGGCGTAGGGTATCGGAAAAGCCGCCCAAATTTTTCCACTCCACCCGGGAATCGAACCCAGGCTCTCTCGGTTGTGAGCCGAGTGTGCTAACCACTGCACCACGAGGCCCCCTTGTTCAAATGTACGACCAATAAATCCGATCAGTTTGTTGGCAGTTTTTACTACTTCTGTGCAATGTTGACTCGGTTTAAGATCGTTCGATATTATTACTCCAAGATCCGTTTTCTTTGCTGGTTTCAGAAAGTCGCACTCCGTTAATTTGATAATGAATACGATCGTTGTTCATTCCGATATGCATAGCCTTGCGCTTTTCAATATTGAAATTCATTTGCCATGTTCGTGCCCAACTACTTAAACGTTCGAGATCAGCTTGGAAGTGTTCTTTATCCATTGTCGTAGTGACTCTGCTGGCTATTTTTGTGTCGTCTGCAAATTTCGATATTTTACACGATAGCCCCTCGTCAATGTCATTTACGTACACTAAAAACAGAACAGAACAGTGGAGGAGGAAGGCGTGTGAGCTCAGTGGGCAATCCCAGGCCAGCGGCCAGGCATTCTCAGTCACTCAGTACAGTGTCTGGCTGGACGTGGTGCAGAGAAGGTGGTTCTCCTCGGCTCTCCCGCCTCACCTCAGCCTCTCGCGGCCCGCCCCTCGGCGACCCTCAGTGCCAACCCTCGCGCCCCGCAGTGCCGCGCCGCCCCTCGGAGTGCCGGGTCGTGCGTACCGCGGACAGTGCCTCCAGTGGATATATCAGTATTGCAATTTTTGCTTTATTGGTCAGACTCGTAGTTATGCAGCGTCAAGATTACTGTTATTATTAAGAGGTAATGAGGTGCAGATTAGACAAGTGACCCCGACCCCTTTTATTTTAATATATCTTCTTTTCTAAGCCTCATCTTCCTCCTCTTCCTCGATTTCTTTTTTTATTTGATTGGTTTGAGTTGCTTTGTTGTTTGTTTTAGTTTGATATGCGTTGACGTGATTGACAAGTACAAGAAGTGGTCATTTATTTAGTTTCTGTCTACCTTATGTTGCCTGTTCGTTTCATTCTTACATCTTTTTTACTATTCGCTTTTCCTTTTTTTCAATATTGTTCGAAGTGCGTCGAGGTGATGCAAAGTTTCAAGAAGTTGTCATTAAGTTCTTCTCTACCTGCCTTTACCTGTCCTTTACTTTAATCAATCCCATTTCACGTTCCTTCAATAACTTCTCAAGTGTTTACTGTTCCGTGATTTTTAATATTAATATTCGTTTTTTAAAGCTATATTTTTATCGTTCCTCATACGATATATATATTTTTTTTTGCAAATATTTCCTTTCTTTGCGTTAGGAAAATAACATGATGGTGCCTGAGGGAATGTGTGTGTGTGTGTGTGTGTGTGTGTGTGTGTGTGTGTGTGTGTGTGTGTGTGAGTGTGTGTGTGTGTGTAAAATGAAAGATTCACAACACACACACACACACACACACACACACACACACACACCTGTTCTCTCTATCCCTTCCTCTCCCTTGCTGACCCATTTCCGTGTCCCCTTCGCTCCCTTCAGTAACAATCAGCCCACGATAAATAATATGCAGCGACGAAATCTGTCAAGATTTTGCCGGAGGAGGATGCGAGAAGAGAACGGATGAGAGCGAAGTGATTATTGTAATGCGATGAAGATGACGATGAAGAGGGTGATGATGATGATGGTGATGATGATGATGATGATTACAATGGCCGTGATGATGATGATGATGATGATGATGGTAAGGGATGAAGTAATACTCAAGGCAGTATGTTTGTTCTTGCCTGAGAGTGTGTGTGTGTGTGTGCATGATTTAATCCAGCTGACACCTCTCTCTCTCTCTCTCTCTCTCTCTCTCTCTTACTACCTATCAGTCTACACACACATATACACACACACACACACACACACACACACACACACACACACACACACACACACACACACATATAATCACGAACATAACATATACGCATAAGGAAACTATAAATACCCAAAACATTAATTATACAATTTGCAATTTTATACTTTACGTTACTTATTAAAACACTTACTCTTTCATTTCCCTTATAATTATGTTGTTTAGTTGCTCTTCTTGTTTCTGTTATTGTCTCTTGTTCTTGCTTCAGTGTCAATATGAGTCGAGGGACGCAGAGGAGGTAAATAACACGAGTAAACCTTTGCTTCTCGTCGCAGGTTTCCGCGAAGTCGTGAAGGCGAGGCGAAGGCGAGTGGGGAAAGTTACACGGATACAGGGAACGCGTGTGTGTGTTTGCTCAGGCGACTGTTGCTCCGGCTTTTGTTCTGGCCCGAGGAAGACGAAGCAATGAGGAAGAGGCAAGGAAGATCACGTGGGTAACGAGGAATAAATAGACCCAGAAATAAAGAGGAAGCTAGGAAGGAAAATGAGAAGAACGATAGAAAAAAGTTAAAAGAAAGACAAATTGAGAGAAGAATAATATAAAAAAAGAGGAGTATATAGACACACATAAAGGAGGACAAGGAGGAAGGTGAGATGATACAAAACGCTAGAAGAGAAAATAACTGAGAGGAGATTAGTAAGAAAAAAGGAGTTAATAAACATATACATAAATAAAGAGGAAAATAAGGAGAAATGTAAAAAGAAAGATAGAAAGGAGAGGAAAAAAATACAAAGAGGAGATAAGTAAATACAGTAAACAAGAGTCTTAAATTAATCATTATCATCCTCTTATCTTATCTTTTGTTTTTGTTTCTCATCCTGTTTCCTGCTCTTTATTCTTTTTCTTTGCATTTCCGCGCTTCTCCTTCTCTCTCTCTCTCTCTCTCTCTCTCTCTCTCTCTCTAACAAACTCTTAAGCCTCTTCCTCCATTTTTCTTTTCTAATTTTATCCTCCTTCCCAGACTTATTTTGTCGCCCACTTTTACCCTCTCTCTCGTTCTCTGACCTCATTATTTTTTTCTTTCCACGTATATAACTATTTTTCTTTCATTCAATCTGTCTATCTTTCTTTATGTGTCTATCTGTCTCTATCCATTCTCTGGCATGTTATTCTTTCTATTATTTCTTTCTTCTGTCTGTCTGTCTCTATCAAGTGTTAAGAAAGTGTGATACGGAAACAAGGCTTAAGAAAAAAATTCAACAAAAATATAACAAAAACATGTGGCCGAGAATAACAACAACAACCAGTGGCGAATCGTCTCACCAGGTGGCGCTGATGTCCAAAAAATTCGCACTGAAACAACTTAAGCCCCACTTCGAAACTCCACCACCACCACCACCACCACCACCAACGTCACGACCACCTCCTCCTCCACCTGTAATCAGCCTGGGCCTCCACCTCCATCACCTTCACCTTCACCTTTTCATCGTCGTCGTCCTCGCGTCCTCCGCCAACGGTAATGAGTGTGTGTGTGTGTGTGTGTGTGTGTGTGTGTGCTGCTGTAAGATTTTGCAAGGGTAAGTTTGCTGTTGTCAGGAGACGTTTTTTTTTTTTGTGTGTGTGTGAGGGGAGGAGAAGGAGGAGGAGGAGGAGGAGGAGGAGGAAGGAAGATGGGGAGGGAGGTGAAAGAAAAATGGAAATTGGTCACTTTTTCTTTCTTTTTCTTTCTATTTGGGAATGTGAGGGAGGGGAGGAGAGAAGGGAGGGAGATCAATGTCTGCTTCGTGAGGAGGGGAGATAAATGTCTGCTTCGTGAGGAGGGAAGATCAATGTCTGCTTCGTGAAGAGGGGAGATCAATGTCTGCTTCGTGAGAGAGAGATCATGTCTTACCTGGTGAGGAGGGAGATCAATGTCTGCTTCTGTGAGGGGAGATCAATGTCTGCTTCGTGAAGAGGGAGATCAATGTCTGCTTCGTGAAGAGGGGAGATCAATGTCTGATTCGTGAAGAGGGGAGATCAATGTCTGTGCTTCGTGAGGAGGGGAGATCAATGTCTGCTTCTGTGAAGAGGGGAGATCAATGTCTGGGAGATCAATGTCTGCTTCGTGAGGAGGAGAGATCAGGAGATTCGTGAGGAGGGGAGATCAATGTCTGCTTCGTGAGGAGGGGAGATCAATGTCTGCTTCGTGAGGAGGGGAGATCAATGTCTGCTTCGTGAGGAGGGGAGATCAATGTCTGCTTCGTGAGGAGGGGAGATCAATGTCTGCTTCGTGAAGAGGGGAGATCAATGTCTGCTTCGTGAAGAGGGGAGATCAATGTCTGCTTCGTGAAGAGGGGAGATCAATGTCTGCTTCGTGAAGAGGGGAGATCAATGTCTGCTTCGTGAAGAGGGGAGATCAATGTCTGCTTCGTGAAGAGGGGAGATCAATGTCTGCTTCGTGAAGAGGGGAGATCAATGTCTGCTTCGTGAGGAGGGGAGATCAATGTCTGCTTCGTGAGGAGGGGAGATCAATGTCTTCTTCGTGATGAGGGAGATCAATGTCTGCTTCGTGAGGAGGGGAGTTGTATGTGTGCTTCGTGAGGATGGGAGTTCAATGTCTGCTTCGTGAGGAGGGGAGATCAATGTCTGCTTCGTGAAGAGGGGAGATCAATGTCTGCTTCGTGAGGAGGGGAGATCAATGTCTGCCTCGTGAGGAGGGGAGATCAATGTCTGCTTCGTGAGGAGGGGAGATCAATGTCTGCTTCGTGAGGAGGGGAGATCAATGTCTGCTTCGTGAGGAGGGGAGATCAATGTCTGCTTCGTGAGGAGGGGAGATCAATGTCTGCTTCGTGAGGAGGGGAGATCAATGTCTGCTTCGTGAAGAGGGGAGATCAATGTCTGCTTCGTGAGGAGGGGAGATCAATGTCTGCTTCGTGAGGAGGGGAGATCAATGTCTGCCTCGTGAGGAGGGGAGATCAATGTCTGCCTCGTGAGGAGGGGAGATCAATGCCTGCTTCGTGAGGAGGGAGGGAAGGGGGAGGGGAGATCAATGTCTGCTTCGTGAGGAGGGAGGGAAGGGGGAGGGGAGATCAATGTCTGCCTCGTGAAGAGGGAGGAGAGAGGAAAAGAGAGAAGCTGGGGAGTTGGGAGAGCAAGACAAGGTAAAGGGTGAATTATTGTCTATGTGCATGTGGGAAGGAGATGGGGAGGAAGGGGAGGGCATTGTAAGTTTGTATTAAAGGAAAGGAAGATGATGGGGAGGAAAGATGACGAGGGGAAAAGGGAAATACTTGGTCCATTATCGTGAGGGGAGAAGATGGGGAATGAAGATGGGGAGGTTGTGTATGTTTGGATATTTCGTGGGAACGGGAGAGAGAGGAAGGCAGGGGAGTCGGGAAGAGTGGGAGAAGGGGAGATGAAAAGGTCACGAATTCTGTGGTTGGAAAAGGGGACGTGAGTGGAGTTATCGAGGCAGAGGAAGACAAGCTGGGGAGATAATAAAGGGAAGGAAGAAAAAAAGAGGAGGTTGAGATTTAGAGCGAGAAGAAGGAAGTGGAGAAGGGGAAAAGGAGGAACAGGAAAAAAGGGAAGGAATCGGGGAGATAAAATGAAGATAGGGGAAGAGAAGAAGGGGAAATGGAAGAATATGTAAGAATTCTGAGGGGAAAAATAGGGAGACAAGAGGGGATTTTAGGAAAGGAGGAGAGAGAAGGGAGTTTGGGAGAGTGGAAATGGAAACATAGACATGGAAACATGGAAAAGCAGGCAACATAAAGCCTATTGGCTCATTACGAGGTCGCCCGCTTTGGTGATTTAATCTGCTCGACAGCTACTTTGGGCCTGAGGAGCAGATGAAAGCACCTCGATATTGAGGATCAGATGGAAGCACCTCGTTATTCAGTTTACTCCCGACGCAGCGAAATGACGGTCGTTTCTATATCTGAAGGAATTGAATGTATTCGCATTTACTACTTCTGAGGGAAGATTGTTCCAGTGGCGGATGACTCGGTTTGAAAAGAAACTCCTTTCAATGTCTGTGTTACATCGACTCAACTAAATGGGTAAACCGTTATTTCTAGTTCTTGAGTTGGTTTGCAGTTCAAAGAATTTGGAGTAATCGACGTTATTGAACTTTTTCAGATACTTGAAGACTTGAATCATATCCCCTCGTAGGCGTCTTTTCTCCAATGTAAAGAGATTGAGTCGCT
>NW_026111178.1:22500-27760 GCF_024679095.1 Eriocheir sinensis | reverse complement strand
TCCCATATGTTTTTTCTTATCTATCTCTTAAGAGGAAAAAATGAGTAAACGAAGACGAAAAGGAAGAAAGGAGAAAAGGAGTATTACAGTTCTTCTGTAAATTTCTCAACCGCTGAAAATTTTCTTTGCTACTGGATCAACTATACAACCTCTTCCATTATGAGGCTTTTTTCTGTAATTTTCTGCCAGTGAAAAAAATTATTAGAAATTGGATCTAAAATATAAAATATTCAGGACGTTAATAATTCTTAGCCGGACTAAAGAAAAAAACAAAATAAATCTTCGTTATACTGGATTACATTACATACGGTTAATTAAAGTGATATATATATATATATATATATATATATATATATATATATATATATATATATATATATAAAATGAATATATATATATATATATATATATATATATATATATATATATATATATATATATATATATATATATATATATATATATATATAAATAATTGGTCCAATGGCTAAGAAAAATATTTGTGAGGTAGAGAAATTTACCGTGGAAGCCAAATAATGAAAAGGAAGTTTAAGGAAGAGAAGGGCGTTTAGATAGTTTATCAGTTGCTAAGAAAAATATTACAGCGTTAGAGAAATTTGTAAAAGAAAAAAGGCTAATAAATAAATGTAGGTTGTATATAGTTTATCCAGTTGCTAAGAAAAAATATTTCAGAGGTAGAGAAATTTACGGAAGAAATCTAATAAATAAAGGGAGGTTGAAAGAAGAGAATAGCGTTTTAGATAGTATAATAAATAAAAGGAGGCTGTGTATAGTTAATCAGTTGCTAAGAAAAATATTGCAGCGCTAGAGAATATTACAGAAGAAAAGCCTAATAAATAAAATGAGGTTGAAGGAAAAGGAAAGAGTGTATATATATATATATATATATATATATATATATATATATATATATATATATATATATATATATATATATATATATATATATATATTTTTAATAGTATATATATATATATATATATATATATATATATATAAATATATATATATATATATATATATATATATATATATATATAACTGTAATAAACCGTATGTAATGTAATCCAGTATAACGAAGATTTATTTTTGTTTTTTTCTTTAGTCCGGCCAAGAATTATTAACGTCCTGAACTCCAAAACCGTCCGATATGTTTTTTTCTTATCTGTCCTTTAAGAGGAAAACACGAGTAAAACGAAGACGAAAAGGAATGAAAAGGAAGAATACAGGAATAGTATGTACCTTCCTTTATTTATTAGCGTTCTTCTGTAAGTTTCTCAACCGTTGAAATATTTTCTTAGCAACTGGATCAACTATATACAACCTTTTTTTATTTATTAGGCTTATTTTTCTGAAAATTTTCTACCGCTGAAATATTTGTATAAGAAATTGGATCAACTATATATATATATATATATATATATATATATATATATATATATATATATATATATATATATATATATATATATATATATATATATATATATATATATATATATATATATATATATATATATATATATATATATATATATATATATATATATATATAATTGGTCCAATGGGTAAGAAAAATATTTGTGAGGTAGAGAAATTTACAGAGGAAGTGAAATAAAGAAAAGGCGGTTTAAGGAAGACTAGGGCGTTTAGATAGTTTATCAGTTGCTAAGAAAAATATTACAGCGTTAGAGAAATCTGTAAAAGAAAAAAGCCTAATAAATAAAGGTAGGTTGTATATAGTTTATACAGTTGCTAAGAAAAAATATTTCAGAGGTAGAGAAATTTACGGAAGAAGCCTAATAAATAAAGGGAGGTTGAAAGAAGAGAATAGCTTTTTAGATAGTATAATAAATAAAAGGAGGGTGTGTATAGATAATCAGTTGGTAAGAAAAATATTGAAGCGCTAGATTATATCAGAGAAGAAAAATCCTAAGAAATAAAATGAGGTTGAAGGAACACGATTGAGTATATATATATATATATATATATATATATATATATATATATATATATATATATATATATATATATATATATATATATATATTTATATATATATATATATATATATATATATATATATATATATATATATATATATATATATATATATAATCCAGTATTACGTAAGATTTATTATTTTATCTTTAGTCCGGCCAGGAATTATTAACGTCCTGAACACCAAAACCGTCGATATATTCTTTCTTAACTGTCTTTTAGGAGGAAAACACGAGTAAAACGAAGACGAAAAGGAAAGAAAAGGAAAAATATAGAATAGTATGTACCTCCTTTATTACGGTTCTTCTGAATTTTCAACCGCTGGAATATTTTGTTAGCTGGACTCAACTATATACAACCTTTTTTTATTTATTGAGCTTTTTTTTTCTGTAAATTTTCACTGCTGAAATATTTGTATTAGAAATCAACTATATATATATATATATATATATATATATATATATATATATATATATATATATATATATATATATATATGTGTTATATATATAATTGGTCCAATGGCTAAGAAAAATATTTGTGAGGTAGAGAAATTTACAGAGGAAGCCAAATAAAGAAAAGGAGGTTTAAGGAAGAGGAGGGCATTTAGATAGTTTATCAGTTGCTAAGAAAAATATTACAGCGTTAGAGAAATTTGTAAAAGAAAAAAGCCTAATAAATAAAGATAGGTTGTATATAGTTTATCCATTTCCTAAGAAAAAATATTTCAGAGGTAGAGAAATTTACGGAAGCCTAATAAATAAAGGGAGGTTGAAAGAAGAGAGTGACGTTTTAGATAGTAAAATAAATAAAAGGTGGTTGTATATAGTTAATCAGTTGCTTAGAAAAATATTGCATCGCTAGAGAATATCACAGTAGAAAAAGACTATTAATTAAAATTAGTATATATATATATATATATATATATATATATATATATATATATATATATATATATATATATATATATATATATATATATATATATATATATATATATATATATATATATATATATAGATATAGATATAGATATAGATATATATAGATATATATATATATATATAATTGGTACAACTGCTAAGAAAAATATTTGTGAGGTAGAAAAATTTACAGAGGAAGCCAAATAAAGAAAAGGAGGTTTAAGGAAGAGCAGGGCGTTTAGATAGTTTTATCACTTGCTAAGAAAAATATTACAGCGTTAGAGAAATTTGTAAAAGAAAAAGCCTAATAAATAAAAGTAGTTTGTATATAGTTTATCCATTTGATAATAAAAATATTTCAGAGGTAGAGAAATTTACGGAAGAAGCCTAATAAATAAAGGAGGTTGAAAGAAAAGAGTAACGTTTTAGATAGTATATAAATAAAAAGGAGGTTGTGTATAGTTAATCAGTTGCTAAGAAAAATATTGCATCAGACTATCACAATAAGAAAAAGCCAAATTAATAAAATTAGGTTAAGGAAAGGATATATATATATATATATATATATATATATATATATATATATATATATATATATATATATATATATATATATATATATATATATATATATATATATATATATATATATATATATATATATATATATATATATATATATATATATATATATATATATATATATATATATATATATATATATATATATATATATATATATATATAAATATATATATATATATACATATATATATAATTGGTCCAATGGCTAAGAAAAATATTTGTGAGGTTTAGAAATTTACAGAGGAAGTGAAATAAAGAAACGGCGGTTTAAGGAAGATTAGGGCGTTTAGATAGTTTATCAGTTGCTAAGAAAAATATTACAGCGTTTGGGAAACTCTTAAAAGAAAAAAGCCTAATAAATAAAGGTAGGTTGTATATAGTTTATACAGTTGCTAAGAAAAAATATTTCAGAGGTAGAGAAATTTACGGAAGAAGCCTAATAAATAAAGGGAGGTTGAAAGAAGAGAATAGCTTTTTAGAATGTATAATAAATAAAAGGAGGGTGTGCATAGATAATCAGTTGGTAAGAAAAATATTGAAGCGCTAGATTATATCAGAGAAGAAAAATCCTAAGAAATAAAATGAGGTTGAAGGAAGACGATAGAGTATATATATATATATATATATATATATATATATATATATATATATATATATATATATATATATATATATATATATATATATATATATATATATATATATATATATATATATATATATATATATATATATATATATATATATATATATATATATATATATATATATATATATATATATATATATATATATATATCAATTTAATTCACCGTAATGTAATCCAGTATAACGAAGATTTATTTTGTTTTTTTCATTAGTCCGGCCAGGAATTATTAACGTCCTGAACACCAAAACCGTCCGATATATTTTTTCTTAACTGTCTTTTAAGAGGAAAACACGAGTAAAACGAAGACGAAAAGGAAAGAAAAGGAAAAATACAGGAATAGTATGTACCTCCCTTTTTTATTACGGTTCTTCTGTATTTCTCAACTGCTGAATATTTGTTAGCTACTGATCAACTATATACAACTTTTTTCCATTTATGAGGCTTTTTAGAAATTTCACTGAAAAATTTATAGATATATATATATATATATATATATATATATATATATATATATATATATATATATATATATATATATATATATATATATATATATATATATATAATTGTCCAATGGCTAAGAAAATATTTGTGAGGTAGAGAAATTTACAGAGGAAGCCAAATAAAAGAAAAGGAAGTTTAAGGAAAGAGGAGGCGTTTAGATAGTTTATCAGTTGCTTAGAAAAATATTACAGCGTTAGAGAAATTTGTAAAAGAAAAAAGCCTAATGAATAAGGTAGGTTGTATATAGTTTATCCATTTGCTAAGAAAAAATATTTCAGAGGTAGAAAAATTTACGGAAGAAGCCTAATGAATAAAGGAAGGTTGAACGAAGAGAATAGCGTTTTAGATAATATAATAAATAAAAGGAGGTTGTATATAGTTAATCAGTTGCTAAGAAAAATATTGCATCGCTAGAGAATATCACAGGAGAAAATGCCTATTAAATAAAATGAGGTTGAAGGAAAGGAAGAGTGTGTGTAATATATATATATATATATATATATATATATATATATATATATATATATATATATATATATATATATATATATATATATATATATATATATATACTATA
>NW_026111178.1:7500-17500 GCF_024679095.1 Eriocheir sinensis | reverse complement strand
ATATAGTTTATCCATTTGCTAAGAAAAAATATTTCAGAGGTAGAGAAATTTACGGAAGAAGCCTAATAAATAAAGGGAGGTTGAAAGAAGAGAGTAACGTTTTAGATAGTAAAATAAATAAAAGGTGGTTGTATATAGTTAATCAGTTGCTAAGAAAAATATTGCATCGCTAGAGAATATCACAGTAGAAAAAGCCTAATAAATAAAATTAGGTTAAAGGAAAAGGATAGAGTATATATATATATATATATATATATATATATATATATATATATATATATATATATATATATATATATATATATATATATATATATATATATATATATATATATCCAGTTGCTAAAAATATTTCAGCGGCAGTGAAATTTAAAGAATTATATATATAAATATATATATAAATATCAATATATATATATATATATATATATATATATATATATATATATATATATATATATATATATGCGTGTGTGTGTGTGTGTGTGTGTGTGTGTGTGTTTATAACATAATATAGTAATTGTGTTTCCACCTTTTCGGATTACCTAAACTCTGATAATATTATCGTGTTCAGGAGAATTTTATGTCAGCTGTTATTTTTTCTTCTTCAGCGCCATGGTAATTCTGTAAAAATAATCCAAATGAAGTAAAGCTTAGTAAACATTCATAACAACCGCTTTGACCTATTTTTATACTCGCCTTCTGTTATTTATATTTGTTAATTTCAAATTTATTCATTACAGTTCCAATGCACTACCATTCTAAGATTATTGATGAAAGAAAGAAGTAACTATTACGCAAGATAGGTGAACTACAGATAAAACTGAAAACTCTAAGTGCGGAAAGTCCAGCGGATGGAAGGCGAGAAGGGACGCACTGAAGTTATCCTTCCACTTCGGAGTAGATTGCAAACGAACGTTTTGCATTACATAAGAGATGAAATTGCCGTGTCAAAAAATTATTGGTACACAGCACAACAAACACATCGACCCCAGAAAAGTTGGAGCTATTTCGTAAAACATGTCATTGGGATCTGTTATGCAACTCCTCACTAAATAGCTACTAACTTTTCTGGGGTCGATGTGTTTGTTGTTTATATGTAGCATTAAATGTTTGACAGAGTAAGCTCTGACACGGCAATTTCATCTCTTCTGTACGACAACACGTTTGCAATCTATTTCGAGTTGAAGGAATAACTTAGTGCGTCCTTGAGGCGTCTCAGGAGAAGTTTCAGCTGCACGAAGACAATGGATTCATATATATATATATATATATATATATATATATAAATATATATATATATATATATATATATATATATATATATATATAAATATATATATATATATATATGTAAATAAAGTATGCTGCCTAGTTTATTGTAATTGTTGTAGAATGATAAAATGTGTTTGTTTATAAGATCATCAGACTAAAGGACAAAGTACATTCCTATTGGAGAGGTAATTCAAAATAATATAATATCCAATAGCCTAATCTCGCTCGTGCCGACATCATCAAAAGTAGCTTTATGCATAGTTCATTCTTTTACAGACTATCCACTACTAACAAGCTTTAAGGTTTCGAATGATGAAGTTTAATTATTGAGGATGTTCACCTATAAAAAATATACCGTAATAATTATTATAAACGTACAGTGATGGAATAAAATAAAGGGTGTATGAAAAGCCGCCCGGGTGGCTCATGGCAGTCTACTAGCCAAGCCACCCGGGCGGCTCCGGCACTATAAGGGTTAAGATATTGACTACGTAGGGATGAGTTTTCTTTTTCTTTATACAGCAATGGAAACAGTTCAAAGGCAACAAAAAACAGGGAACAAAAATATCCCGCTAAGAAGAGTTCCAGTAAAAAGGAGGCAGTGCGATAGGCCAGAAGAGAGGTCAATGTCGGATGGACTAAAAGGAGTAAAAGTCGTGTTCAGCGGGACCACGGGAGAGCTGGAGGCCTGTCTGTCCGCCCTGTGTAAAACTTAACAACTCAAACTACCTCAGCAATTTTATAAGTGACATTGACATTTTGTCTTTTAGAGCACACTACTGATGTCTGCCATTGGTGAATCATCTCTTGGTTGTTTTCATGTTTCTGCCACTCTTTCCACGATCACTTCCACGTTAAATTTATGGACATCACTAACTCTCCTTTGTTGATAAGTTTTGTCAGTTCTGCCAAAACTCTGTCTCATTCCTTCCAGTTTTGACTTTCTTATCTTTGCGCTTCTTTATGAGATCATTTGTTTCCTTGGTTAATTTACTGTCGCTGTCCCTGGTGACTTGCCTCCGCCTTCTAGAGCAGCTTCCAATAAAGTCTTAGTTGATTTGTCACCTGCCCCTCCATCTCCTACCGCCTCGTCGGGTAGATTTGAGAAAAAATATGATTTTTTCAACAATTCTTCAGTGACCACCGATTCTTAGGATGTAAAATAAGTTTATAGTTTTATGTAAGAAGATGGAAGGGAACAGTTAATGAATAAGTAATCTCAATACCCTTGAAGTCTGGGAAAATGCTGAAGAATAAAATAAAATCAGGCAAATTTTCTTAATAATTCTTCATACAATGACTAAACAAAGGCAACACATCCAGCCATGACCAGTTCTCTGTAACCGTTCCAGCAGCTGCCTCGCCGTAAGAAGCTTTCCTGTTTATGATGTCAACAATAAAAGCATGAAATCCACCTCGCTGAACATAGAGGGCGGCTCTGCGAATTCAACAACAGTAATTGATAATGATTTACCTCAATGATATAAATGAATAATGAAAAAGTATGTAATAATAATAATAATAATAATAATAATAATAATAATAATAATAATAATAATAATAATAATAATAATAATAATATGAAAACGACGACGAAGACAAATAAAAAATGAAGAAAAGAATAAAATTAAAAAAGAAGACAATCATAATGACAAGGAGGTCTGTGCACAAAATCTAGAAAAGGGACAAAAAAAAAATATTGATTAGAAAAAGATCCTCCTTTGGTCTCTCTCTCTCTCTCTCTCTCTCTCTCTCTCTCTCTCTCTCTCTCTCTCTCTCTCTCGTGCAGGCTGTGGGCGGGGAGCAGCGGCCCAGACGACCATAAAGGTGATGTTGTCTGAGAGAGAGAGAGAGAGAGAGAGAGAGAGAGAGAGAGAGAGAGAGAGAGAGAGAGAGAGAGAGAGAGAGAGAGAGAGAGAGAGAGAGAGAGAGAGAGAGAGAGAGAGAGAGACATAAATTGATAGACAGAAAGATAGACAGATAAATATAGACAGACAATGTGTGGGTTCCCAGGCGTGCCTGAAGATCCGTGAATATGTAGCTCCAAGTTCAAAACGGTGAGGGTTCTGCCGGCCGATCGCGAGTCCAGCACGTGAACAGATCATGGTGAACGACACACACACACACACACACACACACACACACACACACACACACACACACACACTCACATACACACACACAAAGACAAACAAAACGACATCTCTGAAGGCCGACATAATCACACACACACACACACACACACACACACACACACACACACACACACACACACACACAATGACAGACAGACTGACAAACAAACAGACATGGACAAGGACAGATCAAGGCGAAGGACTGATAGACTTGCAAACACACAAGTTGCAACACACACACACACACACACACACACACACACACACACACACAAACACACACACACACACACACACACACACACACACACACACACACACACACACACACACACAGAAAGGCTAAGGACCTGAGCTTAGTACCAGTCCGTTTCTCAGCTTCTCGGTGCAAGGACGTACAAAAAGAGAACCACTACAAATCTGAAACACAGGGAGGACAAAGCCTGACGTGTAATCCAGACTAATTTAACGTGGGCAGAGGCATGTTTGTGTGTGTGGTGCAGCGGCTCAGGAGGTGAAGAGGGAGAAAGGCTTTGCGACAGAATGGATGATGTTGCATTGGGTACGAGTGGAGGGAATGGACGGGATAAATGGACGGTGTGGGACGCGGCAGAAAGAGGGACTGCCTAAACTGAGGGAGCAGGTACAAGGTGTGTATGTGTGGTGAGTCCGAAGAGGTGAGCTGGGAGTGAATATCGTAAGAAGGGGATTCGGTATTTGAGATGCGTAATATGAGAGAGAAAACTGAGGACGGAAGGGAAACTATAGAGGAGGCGGGCAATGTGAGTACTACCTGAAGAAGAAATAGTGGGGTTGGGGGGACATTTTAGGAGTTTAGTTAAAAGTTCGAGAGACAGAAAACATACAGAAAACAAAGGAGTACAAAAGTAAAGGGCATCGCGAACTACTTGACGCTGGAGGAGTGGAAAAGGTGGAAGCAGGAAGGGGAAAAAAATAGTGTGGGATGCTGCGAAAGGAGAGGAAGGAGGAGGAGGAGGAGGAGGAGGAGGAGGAGGAGGAGGAGGAGGAGGAGGGGTATATACGGTGAGTGAGGCAGGCGGTGTTGGTTAAGTGAAATGAAGGAGAAAGGGGATTGGGTTCAATGAGTTTGGAAGACTGGCAATTAAGGATAAGGAGCGAGCAGGACTGGAGGCGGGGAAGGACAGCGCCAGAGCGAGAGAGAGAGAGAGGTAGGGATGGAGGGGGTAGCTGGATGGTAGAAAACGAAGCACGAGGCAGCAGGAGAGAGGAGGAAACAAGAGTGCCACGTATGACGCTCTGAGGAGAAAGAAAGAAGAAAAAGGTATATGAAAAGGAGACGCAGAAGATGGGAAGAGAATGGCGGTGAAGGTCGACTAAGGAAAATGTAAAAGCGTGAAACAAACGAAAAAGAGTAAAGAAAGACGCTGGAAGATTAACAACTGAGGAAAAGGGGTGAGGAGCAAGGACATGTGGACAGAAGGAGGAAGGGATAAAGGGCAGTATTGAGTGAGAGAAAGAGAGGGAGAGAGGGAGAAAAGAACGCATTAGAAGAGGAAGAAGAAAAAAACAGGAGGTGGTTGGAGTGTGTATAAGGAGGAGGGAAGTAAAAGAATGCATTGGGTGGGATCGGGTGAGAGGTAAAAAAAAAGAGGATTTTGATGTAGAAGAGTGAATAATATGAGGATGAAGAAAAACTAAGTGGAGGTGGAGGCATTATTGAGAGAAGTGATCAAAGAGACGAGATAATGAAGAGACAAAGACGAGGAGAAGAAAAGGATGGAGAAAGTGAAATAAGGAGGGTAATGAGGTAGAGTATAATGAAGGAAGAGGCGGAGAGGAGAGTGGAGGATACAAAAGACTGGATGATGAGGAGATGAAAATGAATAGAAGGAGGAGGAGTAAAGAGAATAAGAAGAAGAAGGAGGAGGAGGAGGAGGAGGAGGGAAGTGGGAGGTGAAACTGAAAGGAGGACTGAAAGAATAGGGAATAATGAAAGGGTTGAAATGAGGAAGCTGTTGTAAAGGAAGGAGGAGTAGGAGGTTTTGAAAAATGTGTATGAGCTAGGAAGAGAAGAGGAGAGGAGAGTATTGAACGACTGCAGGGGAGGGAGGAGAAGGAGGAGGAGACGGAGGAGGAGGAGGAGGAGGCACCGCAGCATGTTGGAAGGAGAAGCAACGGAGGATAGGGAGGAGGAGGAGGACGAGAGGGGAGCAGTACGAAGAGAGGGGCGCGGTGGAGGACCAGAGCAAGGGCAGGTATACCTTTCCAGGAAGTCTGTCGCAGCTTAAAATTTACCTTTACCGGAACTGGGTACGCGGGAGGCCTGGAGGCGGAGTGGAGAGTTCAGTAACAGGAGAGGGAGAAAGGGAAAACGGCGATGACTCTGTTCTCTTTGATGTCAGGAGTATGGCGACCCCGTGCACGCAGAGGGGGGGGGGGGGGAGAGAGAGAGAGAGAGAGAGAGAGAGAGAGAGAGAGAGAGAGAGAGAGAGAGAGAGAGAGAGAGAGAGAGAGAGAGAGAGAGAGAGAGAGAGAGAGAGAGAGAGAGAGAGAGAGAGAGGAAAGACTGTCGAGGATGAGGATAAAATGCATTGGGTACAGATGAGTGAGAGTGAGTGAGAGAGTAGGTGAGTGAGTGAGTGAGTGAGCGACAAACAGACAGACAGACACAGACAAAGACAGAAAGACAAAAAAAAAATATGTAAAAAGCGTTGGGTATAAGTACTTGAAGCCGAGGGCGGAAAAATAAATGGGGACGAGATATTAAAACAGAGAGAGAAAAAGTACACAAGAGCAGAGAGAACACACACACACACACACACACACACACACACACACACACACACACACACACACACACACACACACACACACACACACGAGCCCTGTGCGTTTAGGAATCATAATATTATTGGAGTTCCACGCTCTGATAAGACAGTGAGTGAGAGACCATAATAGGTTTTTTTTCTTTTCTTCAAGGAGTAAAAGGAAGAATGATAACTCCGCCGTGAAAGAGTCTCGTCTGGTGGAGCACAACAGACAGACACAGACAGACAGACAGAGAGAGAAAGAAAGACAAGAGATTCATGAACAGGTAAGATACGCTACGTGCTTCAGTTCTCAAGGTAAAGAAGACAAACGACGCTGGTCCAAAAGAACAATAGACAGAAGCGGATGATCGACAAATCGGGAATGATCAAAACACTTCCAGAAATACTGCCTTGTAACAGCAACCGTGCGGCAATCATGACAGCGCACAAACAGCCCTCGTCAAACGCGTTACACACCTATTTTAGTCTTCCAGAGCGTGGCGTGTTCAAACCGCCGTGAGATTTGTACGAGGAACGAGAAAACAATCACCAGAAAAGCCGATTGAACTCACTCTATCCCAGACCAGCGGGTATAAGGGAGGCGAGGCAGAGGTCCCCGGTTAACTGAAAGCACACACACACACACGTTCACAAAGGCCACGGTACACAAGTGATTAAATATCCAGGACTAAGTGGGTACGAGTAAAGTCTTCCCCATATTTACCGGGCCGCGCGGGGGACCAGAAGGGCCGCGCTCACCCACTTAGGGGACGCTGGACTCTTCGCTGAGGAGGCGGCGCGAGGAGAATGAGGAGCCCCCCTGTTCATTATGAGTTGCTGCTGCTGCTGATGATGATGATGCCTTTGAGTGATGCAGCATAAGGGTGAGGAGAGAGAGAGAGAGAGAGAGAGAGAGAGAGAGAGAGAGAGAGAGAGAGAGAGAGAGAGAGAGAGAGAGAGAGAGAAACAAAACAAAAGATACCAAAATGAAACCTCTCTCTCTCTCTCTCTCATCTAAATATTTCTAGACAAAGCCACTTGCAAAGACGCCTAAGAGAGTAACATTACTGATTCATCTACTCACCAACTGTTTCTTTCCTCTTCGTTGTGTGTGTGTGTGTGTGTGTGTGTGTGTGTGTGTGTGTGTGTGTGTGTGTGTGTGTGTTGGGGCGGGTGGGGGGGGGGGGGGCAGTGTGCATGTCGTTGCCTAGTTCCGGGAAAACACGTGTCATCTAAATTATTAACCATCAGGGATACATGGACACCTGCCGAGAGAGAGAGAGAGAGAGAGAGAGAGAGAGAGAGAGAGAGAGAGAGAGAGAGAGAGAGAGAGAGAGAGAGAGAGAGAGAGAGAGAGAGAGAGAGAGAGAGAGAGAGAGAGAGAGAGAGAGAGAGAGAGAGAGAGAGAGAGAGAGAGAGAGAGAGAGAGAGAGAGAGAGAGAGAGAGAGAGAGAGAAACACACAAACAAACACACATACATGTAGACTGAGACACACACACATAAAACACAGAGAGACATACAAAGACAAAGAGAAAGAGATTGTCAAGATGCGGGACGAATGAAAGTGCACACGAGAACACACACACACACACACACACACACACACACACACACACACACACACACACACAGCCCTATACATAATCCAGCACACACTTCGAGACTATAAGTGACGGAGGGAGTGGTGGGGGGCCCTCGAGACACCCTTTAAAATATTGCTTCGTCTCCTCAGTATACCGCACCGTGAAAAAGGCGCAATAAATATATAAACACAAACGAAAAGGAAGGAATAAGATAAAGGTATTTCCAGAAAGCCTGAATGTCTCACGTGTGGCGGCGCGGGGCTTTCCAGGTAAAATGCCGACCTCTGGGAACAAGGGGATGAAAGGTAAGGGAAGGGAGGGAGGGAGGACAAAAAAGGATTGAATGAAAAGTAGGGAAGGTAAGAGAAGCGGAGGGAAGTAATGCGTGAGGGAGGAAAGTGGACCAAGAGAAAGCATAAGAAATTTGAATGAAAAGTAAGGAAAGAGATAAGTGGAGGGAGGGAAGGAAAGAGAAGCAGGGAATTAAGGAAGGAGGGAGGGAAGAATTGCGTGTGGGAGGAAAGTGGACGAAAGAAAAGCAGGTTGCGATAGGAGAGGGAGAAAAAAAATGAAAGATTGAATGAAAAATAGTGCAAGAGATAAGTAGAGGAAGAGAAGGAGAGAAAAGCGGGGATTAGGGAAGGAGGGAGGGAAGTATTGCGTGAGGGAGGAAAGTGGACCAAGGGAAACCAGGTAGCAATAGGAGGGAGAAAAAATGAGAGATTAAGTGAAAAGTAAGGAAGGAGATATGTGGAGAGAAGGAAAGAGAAACAGGAAGTAAGGAAGGAGGGAAGTAATGCGTGAGAGAGAAGTGAACGAAGGGAAAGGAGGCCACGATAAGAGAGGAACGGAGATGAAGGAATGGTTAAAATGAAAAGGAGGAAGCGGGAAAAGGGAAAGTTGACGGAGAAAAGAGGAAGGAAGGAATGAAGGAGGAAAGAAAAAGGTAGATGGAAAGAAAGAAGGGGGCAAGGAGGGAGAAAGAAGGGAGAGGGAGAAAAAATAGAGGAGGGGGAACGGTAAGGAGGGGATGAAAGTTAAGGAAAGAGAAAAGTGAAAGGAAGGAAAGGGGACGGGGGTAAAGAGAGACGGATGGATGAAAGAACGAAGGAAGTAAGTTAAATGTATGGACGAAAGAAAAAAAAATAATGAGACGTTGGGTGAGCGGTAAGGAAAAGGCCAAGGTGGAAGAGATGAAAGAGATGAATATAGAAAAGAAAAACATTACTGGACAGAACTTAAAAAAAAAAAACAGGAAGACGCAGGTGGAAAAATAAAATAAAGATCAACAAAACTTATGAAACGAAAGAGGAAAGAGGATTAGAAAAGTAGCGAGTATACTAATAGAAACTAACATGCATAAAAAGATAGAAAAAAAAGAAAATATACATACAGATACATACCGATACATATATAGATAGACACAGATGGATACATAGAAAGATAATAAGACAATATATTTAGAAAGATATGAACAGATGAAAAGATAGATAAAAAAGGAGAATAGACATGGAAAAACAAAGACAAAAGCAGAGGCAGAGGAGAAAAAGACACACATTCAGAAAGGGACACATATATAGAAAGAAACGAACACAATTATTTAGATACATATAGATGAAAAGATAGATATAAATAAGTAGTATCACGAGAGCACAGACGTGGAAAAACAGAGACAAAGAAGCATAGGCAGAGGAGGGAAGGGTACAGGAGGGAGGGAGGGACGGGAAGGAGGGAAAGAGGGAAGGAAGTAGGGAGGGAGGGAGAGACCGGGAACATGTACCGGCTTCCAGGAAGGACCTAAATCATATCAGGCGTTTCCACGGTCCCGCCAGCCACGTCACCCCAGTCAGTGCTTGGAAATGTGAGGAGGGGAGGGAAGGGGAGAGGGAAGGGGAGAAAGACGAAAGGGGTGAGGGAATAGGGGAGATGGGGGAAGAGGGAGGGGAGGCTGCCCGACGCCGCCACTCCCGTCTAGACTCCAGACAAACAAACAAACACCAACGCTTACATCATCTTCACCATCATCTTCATCATCAAAATTTCTCCACCTCAACTTCCTCCACCTCCTCCCCCTCCTCCGGGTCCTCCAGTTTTTCCTCTCCTCCCTGCTCATCATCATCACCATTAGCCTCATTTCCCGTAATAAGCAGAGCGGGGAGGAAGCCCTGACTCGCCTAAACGTGAAGTTAACTTAGACGCAACATAAATTACGC
>NW_026111177.1:0-28004 GCF_024679095.1 Eriocheir sinensis | reverse complement strand
CTGACAAACAACTCTTACAAGATCAACTTAAGCATCACAAGGATAAAGCATCACAGGGACAACAATTAATGAAGGAAAAGAAAGAAGATGCACATGATAACGTTGCTGTTATTTGTATAGACTTACAGCAGACTATTCCCATTCCCAAACTCTCCACAAGTGTTGCATACTACCACCGCAAGTTGTGGATGTATAACTGTTGCATTCATAACCTGAAGATGAATAAATCAACAATGTTCGTGTGGGACGAGGTTACGGGTGGGCGTGGTTCAGTTGAAATCACCAGCTGCCTCAAGAAATTGATTGGAATGGAGTATGGTGAGAAGGCTTTCGAACATTTAATTGTGTTCAGTGACAACTGTGGAGGCCAAAACAAAAATATAAACATCATCCTCAACTATCTTCATGAAGTGCACAGTGGACGATTCAAGAACATAGAACATGTTTATCTCATGCCAGGCCACTCCTTCTTGTCATGTGACAGTGCTTTTGGAAACATTGAAAGGAAATTCATCCGTGAAAGTAACATCTACGGCTTTGACTCCTACTACAATATTATTAAAAATGCAGCTTCTTCCCAATATTTAGTTGTGAGGATGAGCCAACAAGACTTCCTTAACATAGACGTGTTGAAGCAGTGTGTGGTGAATTGCAAACCAAACAATGAGGCTGTCTCCTTCATAGAGGCCAGAATGTTTGTCTTCAACCAATCATACAAGGAAGGGTACTTTATTGCAATGACATACAGTGATGCCCCACTCACTCCAGTCAGGTTAATGCCAGGTAAAAGAAGCTTCTCTGAGAATTTGTTCGACCTCAGTCTGACAACACTCCCACAAAAGTATGATGCCCCTATTATCTTGAATGCCGGAAAGTTGGCAAGCCTTAAACATTTGTTAGCTTTCATCGATACAGTAAAATACCCCTACATCAAGGAAGTACTTGCGCACCAGGAGAGACAGATTCCAACAAGTTTACCACCTTCACCAAGCAATGAGAACGACACGGAATTGGATGTAGACAACGATTTGTTGGAATTTGATTAACAAGGTGAGTTGATATTTTTTTGTTATCACAAAAAAATATTATGATGAATTACAATACGAAAGTATACTCATACAGGTAGCTCTTTAATTTTAATTATTTTTTCTTTGTTTAAACAGTCTGAGCATATTTTTTTTTTCTAAATTAAGTTGTTTTTTTTTCCCAGAAAGCAGCTGACAGAACAACTCCACCCTCAACCTGGTCCGTTCCACCAAACTCCTTGGCAATTAAGCTCTGCCTCATGCAGGCTCCACATGCTTCGGCGGCTGAAATCACTAGGGGTTCCTGCCTCTGAACTGGCAACCACTTTGAAGATGTTTATCCAGCCCAGATTACCCTGTGCTTCTCCTGCCTGGTCTCCCTGCCTCACCGCCACCCAGCTCGGCCGCCTATATAGAGAGGGTTCAGAAAAGGGCCGTCAAGATCATCCTTGGCACGTTCTACACCACCTATGACGCCGCCCTCGCCCCCGCCACCGCGACTTGCTGCCCCCCGACGCACCACCACCTCGACGGGCCCTACGCTACTCCAACAAGCTAGTTCCCATTAGAGCCCGCACCGACCGTTACAAGCACAGCACCGTCCCCGCTCTAGATAAGCTTATTAACCAACATTGATGTTTTACCAGTCACTTTTATCTTTTTTTTTTAACTATGATCTCTTCCAGTATTATCATTGAGTATGTTTTCTATTGTATTTTATATTTTCTTTTATCATATTACACAAAGCCTTTTACACTGGTGCGCTTTTACAATTCTATTACTATTTTTGCATCTTGATCTTTGACTCTGATATGTATTTTCAGCCGTTGGCTGCATGTGACACTGAACAAACCGTTAATCATTATTACTGTTATTGTTATTATTATTATTATTATTATTACTACCACTACACACACACACACACACACACTGTCGCTGTTCGGTGACGCCGGTTGAATCACTACGAGGGCTGGAGAGGGTAAAGCGCAGAAGCACCATTTCTGCCTTTATCTCTGATTATATTATTGGAATACTCAAGGTTGCTTCAATATTCCTGCAATGAACCGTCTTTTTTTTTTTTTTTTTTTTTTTTTTTTTACGTTGATTGCCTATTGCGCCGGTAGGCATCTTCCCGGTGGGGCCTGATGGTCGGCCCAAGGCTTCTTCCAGGTGGGGCCTGATGGTCGGCCCAGCCCGTTCTGGCGCAGGCGAGAGTTTATAGTGGCGCCATCTTGCATTGGCTCATGCTGCCCCCCGGAACTCGTTCTTGATTCGCTTGGACGGCTTCCTCTAGAGTCCGGGTTGATGGGTGGTCTTCAGGACAGCATGTGGGTAGTTTTAAGCCACTCGGCGGTGACTGAAAAATCCGAGTGGTAGCGTGGGGATTCGAACCCGCGTCGTCCATCACGCGGTGAATGTGGGCCCAGTACGCTACCACCTACGCCACCGCCTACCCTTTATCAGGATTATACATTTATTTTCCCTTGACTGCCAGAGTAGTGACATGACTTGTCGTGACCTGCAGTATGGTGAGGCGTTGCTTGACATTAGCTCACTTTCAGCCTTGACAAACATTTTCTGTGTATTGATGATTAATTAATATCAATAATGGCTCTTCTGAATGTTGGGGGTAAGGTTTCTGTTAGGTTCAATCTGCCGATTGTTGTGTACTATAAGGATGATAAAATTAAAAGAAACATTTACGACGTCTTTAAAGTAGTGGGAAAAAAAATCAATTTGTGAGGATACAACGAAAACACTGGCAAGTAGTTTGAAATGTGGTGTTTGACCAGAAAGTATGGTAATAGTAAGAGTGATTGGGTAAAATGGATAAAAGAAGAAAAAAATATATAGAAGTAATTTTAATAAAAATGTGGTAATGTTAACTGACTAAGCATTCTAGAGGACTTCAGCTGCCCACACACGCAGAAGACTGGCGTCACGATTTTGTGAGGATTGGCGTCAAGAGGCCAATCCCCTCAAAATTCTCACCGTGTGTGGAGTCTTGATTCCAATCGTCGGATGGAATTATCCGGCCTCATGGAATTACGTCTGGTTATAATTCCACGTGAGGCCAGGAGAGGATTGACGTAATCGTCTGTGTGTAGGGGACGGCTCGCACCCGTCAAGCTTGAGGCCATGAGGTAGACAAAAGGAGTGATATCACATACATGCTTCTATATTATTTGCCGTAACTCAACTTATACACAAGATAGGTCATTTCGTTCAACACCGTTAAACGCAGCGATCATTGCAGAACCCGATTATGTTTGTGAGAGAACATTGAAACAGAAACTAAATAAAAAGTGACGAGTTGAAGTTAAAGAATCACTCCGTAATGTTTATAACACCTTTTACATATAGCTACCATTTGCAGCGGCAAGGAATTGAGTACTAAAATAAATAATTCCATCTTATAGAGAAAAGCCTCCTGAACACGATGGTGTATACAGATTTTTCATAAAATGCCAAATAAGTGAAGCATGGAACTATTTATGTAAACTTTTCACCTCATCCATCGTGTGCGCGGACAGGGGTGGGTACAAGGGGGGTTCCTTGGCTCTGCGGGTCGGGTTGCCATGACAACCCTTGCCTCTCCTAGAGAGAGAGAGAGAGAGAGAGAGAGAGAGAGAGAGAGAGATGAATGGGGAAGAAGGGTAGAGGAAGGGAGCATATGGAGTAGGCTATCGTACGCCAGGCAGCGTTACGCGTCGTCCATCCCTCCCGCGGGGAATGGCGCCAGCGGGAAGGAGAAAAATTATTGTTATTCAATGAGATTACGTACATTTAATCGTTCACTTAGAAGTCTAAGATCTGTCCCAAATGAATAATTAAGAGATGCAGTTTATCAATCGATTACTTTTTATAAGGTTTACTTACTGGGCCATGTTAAACTTTCAATATCTCAAAATGTTTCCTGTCTAGCACACTGCATTATTCCCTATTATATAACTCTTTTGTTATTCAAAATTACGAAGTCAATGTATATCAAGTAAAAGCCAAGAAAATGTAGTCTCTAACGTAGTATAACACATAACTGCATATACTCTGTTTAGGACACACGAGACAGGTAAAGTAAAGCGATGGTGACCGACCGACGCACGCAGTGTCATTACCTTTACATGCAGTTTTCTCGTTTGTTTACTTTTGGCGCTTGGCCCCTTGTCGCAGGCAGCGCTTCATATACACTTTATACATGTTCTTGTGCATTCGAAGTGATCAGAGAAACAACTAGTGGAACAATAATAATGTCAGTATTGTCCAGAAGATACAGATATATGCCAGAGTTTTCATTCACAGTTGCTCAGCAGCAGCTGTTATTGTAGCAACAGCAGTATCAAAATCCTGCCAAGTCACACATGCATTGGTTGGCACTTTATTCAGATACACTTTGAGGTTTGTTGCCAGCTTTTGTAATGGAAGTGTCTGGGACTTTTCTTTGAGTCTGAACAGTTCACTTGTTCGTGGGAGAGACAGTGTTGTATCCCGAGCATACCTAACCTCTGTGTAAAGTCTGTTTTCTTTGTTACTTGGCTTCTTTTTCTTCAAGTAATCATCAACCTGCTTTGCTCTGGTGAATGAGGACACTAACTTGTCAAGATCAGAAAGCTTTCTTTTCTCACAGGACACCTTTGCTGCTTCCTTACTTGTCATGCCAACCCTCTCCAAGTTTGCTTGGGCCTCTGCTCATTCCATTACAAGTTTGTTAGCCTTTTTAGCTTTTTTGCCATAGTCTTTGAAGCAGTCAACAGGTCTAAGTTCAATCAGATCCACTGATTTGGCCTTAAGATGAGCTGATCCATCTGCTGCCAGCTGTTTGGCTCCCCGACGTTGTAGCTCACAGTTGATACTGCCAACTGATCTCTCAGCATCAATGTTGTTGATTGGGGCTTTGTTCAGCAATGCCATGTCATGCTGAGTCACAAGAGTGCCACTCTCTGGGTCAAAATCCCCAAAACCAAATACATTGCCTCTTTGCTGACAGAAGCCTACAGCCAGTGATGGAAGGATAACAGTCAAAATCTGCAGAGCTTTTTCGTTGTATTCAGTGATGCTACTTGACAATGATGAGAAAATGTTGTTTTCCCATTTACAGGAATCAAATCTTCGCTTATCCACAAATTTGAAAGCAGGCTTTGTCAAGTCCAGCAATGCAGTGGGATTGCTCTGAGTGAGATCCTAATAAAGTTGTTGCATCGCCGTAATCAAATGCTCATAGTCTACGGGATCAAAGTATGTGATGGGCAGATATGGTTCGATCAGGTGGACACCAAGCACAGCTGCACATACTAGAAATACACTGAAAAACTCCACATCCAGAAAAGCTCTTACAATGTATGCAAGAGTGTTGGTGATTGTGTCATACTTTTCCAGGAATTCTCGCAGGTCTGCCTCATGGTGTAGTGTTACTGCACACAAATAAACAACTCTGTTGAACCTTTCCTTCTTTAGAGAGACAGCAAGATTCTTTCGGGGTTCAATATGGGCATCAAATTCAGTGGCTTTGTTCCATGCTTTGTGATCAAAGTCATGTGATATAAGACGAGTGGCACAGTCAATGAACTGTTCTGTGACAGAATCATGAGATGTGGTGGCATTTACAAGGCAAGTTGAATAAATCTTATCAGGGCCAATTTCTTTCTCAATTTTGCTGAATAGGTCCACCATTTTCCTGTTAAACATCAGAGCAGGGTGAGTGTGACACAGCAAATGAATTGGAATATGGTATGTTCCCAGCTCCATTGCCACTTGCTCATCCACTTCAAAATTATGGGCTGTTGCATCGGTTTCCTGAAAAGTTAGTTTCTTGAAAATCTCAGTGGCATCAACATCACCACACACTGCCAGTATGTTCAATATTGTCAATTTCAGTTTTGCAAGATTTGTTAGACTTTCACTGGCAATGGGGAAAGTTGGGAATGGTCTATATTTACCATTAATGGTGATGCCTTGTACTGAGTATCCACCTGCTCCTTGTTTCTTCGAACCATCACTGTGGTATGTAATCACAACATCTTTCGATTCCATCATTTCATCTACAATACAAGCCAGAGCCAAGGCACTGATTGCCTTGCCTGATTCACGAATGTTTTTCACATGATGAGCATTATCAAGATTTATGGAATCCTCTTCATCATGGTAATGGTATTTCCATTTTCTTCCAAACATTCCATTTGCCACCTCTATGACTGCTGCTGTGGCTTGATTTGCTGAACAGTGATATTTACTTTTCAGCTTGTCTATCACCTTGTAAAATTCTGGTCTAACTTTCCTCACACTATCTCTAATGTGGCAGAATTCTTGTTGCATGTTATCAGATGTTGAGGTGGATGGTTCTTCAAAGCCAATGGACACTCGCCGGCTGAGTTCCATTTCCTCCACCTGAAGTTGATAGGCAGGTTCTTCAACATCACTTTCAGTATCATCATCTATGCTAAGATTTACTTCATCCCAGGGGAGATCTTTTTGTGATTCCTCATCTTTCTGCTTGGCTGCCAGCTGGCGCATCACACGTTCTTCTACTTTCAAATGATGTTGTCTTGACTTCTGCCATTGACGATCAACGAAGTCTTCACAGAACATCTTTCTTGTGGTTCTCATGTCCTTGAGGAGGTCCCACTCCATCTGACCCATGGCAACACCTTGAATTTCTTCTTGTTTTTGCTCTGGCCACTTCATTTTCACAGAATATGTCAAACAGTTTCAGCATATCTTCATTATATATTTTCATTCTGGCTTTCCATGATTCTGTCTGCCTTGCTTTTCACTGTTGAGTATTGCTCTTGAACTCTGAGTATAGTTAGACAACACGCTTAGCAACATTCAATTGGGTAATGGTGTTAGTCCAGTTGGAAATAGGGGTCATCATGCACCCCCCTGAAATATACTTTGGTGTTTCTAGATTGGAAAAAATGTGTAGAAAATGATTAGCTATGTTAAAAAGTTGCCCGGATGTCCCACGTATGATTTTTATGCAAATTAGTGCCGCCATTACCGACAAATCTATTATTCGCTATATCTCAGCCTGTAGTGCAGATAACTCAACAAATAAGGTGTCTAGACCCATGTTTTCATGGTTAAAGATTGTGATAAAACTACTCTTGAAGTAACAGCACGTGTTCTTAGTATATAAATTAGTGCCGCCATTACGGAACAATCGATTTTTGCTATATCTTAGTCAATATTGCAGATAACTCAACAAATAAGGTGTCTAGACCCATGGTTTGAGGGGCATATATTATAAAATTACTCTTGAAGTGACCTCATGTGTCTGTGACAAATTAATGCTGTCATAGCTGACAAAAATCTGTGGTTTTTTCCCTGATCTAGCAACATTGATCAGAAGATTTCTGGGGTTGCATGATACTCTTTTCTTAACCTGTTGCTATCAGCCTTGGTATTAATAGTCATTTCTCTTTCCATTCCAGATAAACAGTGTAGTAGGTGGTAGCATAGTGTAGATTGGTGGTGGTAGAAGTACTAACCCATCATGCCCAGACGTAAGCGTGGACGCAGCATGGATGCTGCAACCCCCACCCCCCAAAGACTTACCTGCATTCTTCATTTACAAGCCTTGTCTGACCATGGTCGTTTTACACCCTTCAGTAAAATCAAAGGAACTGCCAATGAAAAACTACAGCAGCTTCATAACATCCGAGACCGACGTCTCCAAGCACATGACTCCCCATATCGTATGCAGTCAGTGTGACCAGATCCCCAACTCTCCTGATGACCTGGAAAGTTTTGGGTATCACCGCCAGTGTTATCAGCGATTTACTAGCAACCTCCATCTTCTGGGAGATGACGCAGAACCAGAAGCATCAACCTCACAATGGCATCACTCCCCTCGTAAACTGTCCTCTGCACCCATCTTCCCACCACAGTGTATTTTCTGTGACAAAGTGGAGATCAAAGGTGCTGATCGCAAAACTGAGAGAGCTGAAAACTTCTCGTCCTATAAGAATAAAGACAATGCATGGGAGCAAATCGAAACACGGGCCGAGAAATTGGGTCTAGTTCGACTTCATCGACAGGTAAAAGACAAAGACCTTTTTGCTTGTGAGGCCAAACACCATCTATCATGCTTCAAATCTTTCCGCACAGCATTCGCTAACTACGAACGCAAGATTCACAAGGCCAAAGGAGCAAAGGATACTGATCATGCTTGCATGTCAGCTGCCCATGAGAAGGCACTCAGCTTAGTATTGGAGCATATTCAAAACCATGTTGTCCAGCAGAATGAGGTACTTCAGCTATCTTCCTTGCGTTTGCTTTATGTTGAGGAACTGAAGCAGCATGGATATGAGAACCCAAACTATCGCTCTGAGAAACTACTGAAACGCCTACAGAATGACCCAATCAAGGACGATGTCAGCTTCGTGAAGGTGAATCGTGACAAAGGCGATGCTATTTCATTCTGGCTTGTGTACAGTTCAAAACCACTGTTTCTAATGCCCTTGCAAGAGCCTACACTCTCGGAAGCGCAGACAAGTACCAAGATGTTGCTCTCCTCCTTCGGCATAATATTCTTCAAGCTTTCAGCGAGTCCAAAGGCCTGCCCTGGCCACCGACAGCTGATGACATGGAGCTCCGTTGTGAAAAGCTCCTACCTCCAGACCTTGTCCGTTTCCTCAGCATTGTTATGGTTGGCAAGGAAGATTTAGAGATGAGCGATAAGATGAAGCGTCTGGTATTCTCCATTGGGCAAGACCTGTGCCGTGCAGTGTCTGAGGGAAAATGGAAGTTACCAAAACACATGCTCCTCTGTATGACTGTCAGGCACCTGTTCCGAAGCAAGCAGCTCACCACAGTATTGCACAGCCTTGGCCACTCTGAGAGCTACGATTTTGGCTTAGAGTTGGAAACTGCTCTGGCCAAGGCCCTGGATGAAGTCTCGACTTATCTGACACCCCAAATTGTGACAGGAGAGGGCAATATTGTCTTCCATTGTGAGTGGGACAACCTCAATAAAACCACAACAAGTGTGCACGGCAGCAACATTGTCAACAGTGCTGGAGGAATCATGGTGCAGGACGTAAGGCCTGGGTTTGAGATCTCCAAGGTCCGAACGCTGCCTATCATCAACAAGTCACAACAGCGTAGCCTGAAAGTCGACATACCAGAAACTCTCCCACCCTTGCAGTTCAGTCGTGTTGGCCCAAAGTTCCCCGAGGGCTCCTCATTCACACCCCCTGCAGAGAATGACACAGTCTATGCTACTAAGATGCGTGAGTACTATGTCTGGCTCTTCAGCAGATACATTGGTAGTAATGGCAAGCAACCAGTGCCTGGACTAGGGGGCTTTACCTCTGCAACTGGGACTCCCCCACCTAGAAAATCAACAGTGGATTACTTCACACCCATCCATCAACCAATCACTGACAATTCAGTTGTTCGTGAGCTGTTGAAGCGCTCTGAGGAAGCCACGGTTGAGGTGGGTCAGAAGTGGGTCCTGAATACATTTGATCTTGGAGTCTGTTTGAAAGCCCTACCTATCATCTGGCGATGGCCAGAAGAATTTGCCAATCATGTGGTCATGATTGGACCCTTTCACACATCCATGAACTATATCGGGATGCTCACAGGACACAAAATGCGTGGCTCGGGATATGCAGAGAAATTGATTTTTCCGTAATGGCGGCACTAATATGCATACTAAGATGCCATGGACATCTGCTGTTACTTCAAGAGTAGTTTTATCACAATCTTTAACCATGAAAACATGGGTCTAGACACCTTATTTGTTGAGTTATCTGCATTACTGGCTGATATATAGCGAATAATAGATTTTTTGGTAATGGCGGCACTAATTTGCATAGAAATCATACGTGGGACATCCGGACAACTTTTTAACATAGCTAATCATTTTCTACACATTGTTTCCAATCTAGAAACACCAATTAGAAGTATATTTCAGGGGGGTGCATGATGACCCCTATTTCCTACTAGACTATGTAGACATTGCAGTACTCCCAATGTTGTACCAGGATGAAAGCAAGAAGGTTAGCACCATCTTGAACTGTCCGTTGCTGTTTCCCTGCTCGGTCCTTCCGCATGAGGTACACCATGCACTCAACAACATTCTTCTTGGAAGGAAGCACACCAGGTGGCAAGTTGAAACTCTCAGAATAAACAGTTCCACACAGTGTCTTCTGGGTGTTCGTGCGGGTGTATTTGGCAGCCATTATACTTCAAATTTCAGCAATCTGAAAATATAAGAAATAAGAATGAAATATTGGCCACATCAGTTATGATCATTTTCAGGATACTGTCATAAAAATGATGGAAAAAATCATTTTTTTGCAATAACTTTGAAAATATTGTACTTAGGCTTATATGTTACAGTAAAATCTTCAAAACAATAAATTTGTAAATTTCCTAGAATTTTCAGGAAATTTAAAAAGTGACTGTTTCAATCAGTAAATTTACAAAGTTACTAAAAAATTTAGGAAATTTACAAATTTACTGGAGCATCAACTATAATTGGTAAATTTGTCAAATCATAATCGATGAATCAGTAAACTGCTTCAAACTGCTTCAAAGCAGCTGATTTCACCAACTGAAAAAAACAACAGAGTTTAGTACATCTGGGAACTGTCAGGCAGAGCAAAGCTGTTGATAGAGTCGAGATGGCAACCCCAAGCAGTATTGAAGATCGTTTCAAAGAGGAACTTCTGAAGATCAAAAATGCAGGAAAATGCTACAGCTTTTTTAACAAGGAGGAATACTCAAAACTGCTTGAAGAAGTGAAAAATGCAGCTGTGTCGCAAGCGTCCAAAACTCAACATGATTACCATATCCTGAGGAAGTAACATAACATTTTTTTTAATGTCTGATTATCGATCCAGTGCTCTCTCTCTCTCTCTCTCTCTCTCTCTCTCTCTCTCTCTCTCTCTCTCTCTCTCTCTCTCTTTGTCGGGTGTGAAGCAGGTCAACTTAACTTAACAGTAACTTCCCTTAATGTGTCTTAAACATTAATTTCAGCGTACAGTAGGGGTTTTGGAGTTTTGGCCAGCACTAAGGATGGTCCATGGCAAGCCAAGATACCCCCAATTTTTCAGTACGTTGTTATAAGCGTAGCAATATGGTGAATTAGGTTACAGCATACAGCTCACCATTAACAGATATGAAAGCGTGGGTACGGAAGTGGGCAAGGACTCAAGCCAGGGACTGTTTGTTGTTGCCTTTTCACAACTCAACCTCAATAGCGATAGTGTTGGCAGTAGTGGAGGATAGTAGTGGTAGTGGAGGATAGTACTGGTTGTTCAGTTTTCATGGTTGTTTGGTTGTTGTTGGTCTCTCTTTCTCTTCCTGTCTCTCTCTCTCTCTCTCTCTCTCTCTCTCTCTCTCTCTCTCTCTCTCTCTCTCTCTCTCTCTCTCTCTCTCTCTCTCTCTCTCTCTCTCTCTCTCTCTCTCTCTCTCTCTCTCTCTCTCTCTCTCTCTCTCTCTCTTTCGTGTGTGTGCATGTGCGTGCGTACGTGTATGTGTGTGTGTATGTGTGTGCGTGTGTGTGTGTGGAATGCATGCCACCTATTTCTTTATCTCTGTGTTTATGGTGCAATTAAAATAATGGTGCACTTTTGTTTCATGTTGTTTCAGGTATGAAGTTCTGAGGGGTGGGCAAGTCGAAAAGCTTATCAAGAAAAGAGACCATGTGGAAGAACCCCCACTGTACTACGTGCCAATCGAAGAAATGTTTGACATCGTCAGAAGTTCACACATCGCTACCGGGCATGGAGGTCGGGACCGGATGCTGAAGGAGGTAAAGAAGAAATATGCAAACATCAGTGCACAAACCATTGAACTATTCAAGTCACTTTGCACTCAGTGCCAGAAAAAGAGAGTTAGGCCCAAAACGACAGGCGTCGTCGTTCGCCCCATTCTGACCAAAGACTTTTCCTGTCGTGGTCAGGTCGATTTAGTCGACATGCAGTCGCTGAGTTACAATGGGTACAGGTGGATCATGGTCTACCAGGATCACCTTACCAAATTTTGTGTGTTGCGTGCCATCAAAAGCAAACGCCCAATAGAAGTCGCTAGCCAGCTTTTGGACATTTTTCTTTTGTTTGGAGCTCCTGCCATTTTGCAAAGCGATAATGGAACAGAGTTCACAGCAAATGTAATTTGTGAACTGAAGGAGTTTTGGCCAGCACTAAGGATGGTCCATGGCAAGCCAAGATACCCCCAAAGTCAAGTGTCCGTCGAGCGAGCAAATGGGGACATCAAGGACATGTTAGTGACCTGGCTCGCTGATAACAACAGTCAAGACTGGGTCGCTGGAATCAAGTTTGTTCAGTTCCAGAAAAAAACTCATCCCACCATGCTGGAATAAAACGGTCACCATACTCAGCCCTTTTTGGGAATGAGGCTCGAGTGGGACTTACAACATCCTCACTGCCACGAGAAATCCTGGACAACTTGGAATCTGAACACGATCTGGCCAGACTTGATTTGGCATCAGCTAAATCTCTTGCCCCTTCGACTGACACTGGCCTCACTTCAGTTGAACCCGCCCCTACTGCCTCGTCTTCGGCTGAACCCGCCCCTACTGCCTCCTCTTCGGCTGAACCCGCCCCTACTGTCTCCTCTTCGGCTGAAACTGGTCCCTCTTCAACTGACACCGCCTTTACTTCATCTGAATCAGCTCCTCCTTCTGCGACAGAAACTGATAAAGATCTGACTGTGCATGTTGAGAGCATAAAAAGAGCTCGGAAAGCGGTGTGTTCAGGCCAGCTATCTCAAGCAGAGAGAATGGTGAAAAGAAGTAAAGTCGATTTCAAAAGTGGTGAAGTGGGAGACAATGTGGCAGTTCCTGTGCCAAGATACCCCCAAAGTCAAGTGTCCGTCGAGCGAGCAAATGGGGACATCAAGGACATGTTAGTGACCTGGCTCGCTGATAACAACAGTCAAGACTGGGTCGCTGGAATCAAGTTTGTTCAGTTCCAGAAAAACTCATCCCACCATGCTGGAATAAAACGGTCACCATACTCAGCCCTTTTTGGGAATGAGGCTCGAGTGGGACTTACAACATCCTCACTGCCACGAGAAATCCTGGACAACTTGGAATCTGAACACGATCTGGCCAGACTTGATTTGGCATCAGCTAAATCTCTTGCCCCTTCGACTGACACTGGCCTCACTTCAGTTGAACCCGCCCCTACTGCCTCGTCTTCGGCTGAACCCGCCCCTACTGCCTCCTCTTCGGCTGAACCCGCCCCTACTGTCTCCTCTTCGGCTGAAACTGGTCCCTCTTCAACTGACACCGCCTTTACTTCATCTGAATCAGCTCCTCCTTCTGCGACAGAAACTGATAAAGATCTGACTGTGCATGTTGAGAGCATAAAAAGAGCTCGGAAAGCGGTGTGTTCAGGCCAGCTATCTCAAGCAGAGAGAATGGTGAAAAGAAGTAAAGTCGATTTCAAAAGTGGTGAAGTGGGAGACAATGTGGCAGTTCCTGTGCCCTTGGTGAACCGTGGCAGAGGTGATGCCAGGAACATTCTAGGTGTTATTTTGAACAGGGACATTTCCACAGACACATACACTATTGGGGTGAAAGCTAGTGTGCTAAGAGGGGGCCATTCCCGAAATCACTTTGATTTATGCCCTCAACGACTGTTGAACATTGAGGATATCTGTCTTGACAAAGTAATTTATTTGCGTTCCGCCATCATAGCAGAATCAGCATCAGGCCTGCAAGGTTTCACAAAATGTAACTGTGCGCGTGAATATAAATATGGGCACTAGGAACATTTTGAGCCTAATTACAACTCTGTAGCACTAATAGTTATGGAGATATGGCAATTTTGGATAATTTTACGACCTGCGCGGTACTTTAAATTTTCAACGCTCCGTCCATATGGGTTTTTGGAAGCTATAAACAAACCGATGGTGTCCCATTGCCTAAATGTATAGAGATAACATAATTCTGTGCAAAGATATAAACATTAGAATTACCCCCCCCCCCCTACTTTAAACTGCCTGTTATAGTAGTTGTAATTATATCAGTGTATTATTATTATCATTACATATTACCATGGATTAGGAGTGCAGGTATAGTGGAAAAAAAACACTTCAGAGAGAGATCACGCCATCTTTGTAGGAATGTCATCCGTCAGTGTTTATCGTCCGTTCGTTCTCAGTATGTATACGAAGCATTTCATCAAGCTTAGGGGTCACTTTGACGTACGTGACCAATTGTAACTTCATTATTTTCCAACCTCAAATTCGGCACTCCTTCCTGAGAGCTTGACCGATACAGACCTATTGTCTCGGCTCTCTCTCTAACGCGCGCTGTACTTTTAGGTTAACAATACATTTCACCTAAGGCAGCAAGTGTTTCCCTCACGCCCACCGCTCCTCGCAACCAAGCCTTACACCGTTACATTATTGGCGGCAGCCGAGTGTCCCAACGTGCCATAGCCATCGCTACCTTTTCGGTTCTACAGCTACAAGCCACAAGAACTCACCGAAAAATCCGGGGACAGGCGTAGAAGGAAGGAGTCACGAGCAAGCCGGCAACAGGCCTCCGCGGCCGACGACGGGGGGCCACAGCTACGGGCCGCCCCGCCCGCTACAAACCAACACACAGCTACAAGCTATCTACAGGCCAACTCCATTCATCGGGCTACGAGCTCACTGCAAGCCACCAGTTCCGCAGCAGAAGGAGTCCCTGCCTCGGGTACCCGCCCACGGAGGCCACACCCACGAACCGCCCCGAAAAGCTACAAGCAACACGGCCGCGGCACAACTATCTCTTACCTAACTCTACCAACTATGTAAAATTCTTTGACTATTTGAATTCTAAAGTGGAGCACATCTTGACTCACTCTCCCTTTGCTGAAATCTCCATCCTAGGAGATTTCAATGTTCACCACCAGCTTTGGCTTTCATCCTCTTTCACTGACCATCCTGGTGAACGAGCCTACAACTTTGCTCTTCTTAACGACCTAGAGCAGATGGTTCAGCACTCTACTCGTATTCCCGACCGTCTTGGAGACAGGCCCAACATTCTAGACCTCTTCCTTACCTCTTATCCTTCTGCTTACTCTGTCAAACTTTTCTCTCCGTTGGGCTGCTCCGATCATAACCTTATTTCTGTATCCTTTCCTATCGCTCCTGTACATCCTCTGGACTCACCGAAGAGGCGATGCTGCTGGCATTCTGCTACAGCTCGGTGGGACGACCTGAGGATGTACTTTTCCGATTTCCCGTGGAATGATTACTGATTCCAGGAGAGAGAATCCTCTGTTTGTGCCCAGCGCTTCACAGAGGTGATTGTCTCTGGAATGGCGGCATACATTCCACGTTCTTTCTCTACTGCTCATGCTCAAAATCCTTGTGGTTTAATCATGCTTGTTCTCGTGCTATTAAAGATAGAGAGGCAGCTCACAAAAGGTTCTAGAGCCTTCGAACCCCCGCTAACTTTGACTTTTATATTTCAGCCAGGAATCGTGCCAAATCTATTCTCCGACTTACCAAATTTAGATGGAGGAGATAGCAGTCAAGATTATTCTTAAACGATGCAATCGATGGAGTAACACTGCACCACTGATTGTGGTAATCTGTTCCAATCTCGAACGACAGCATCAGTGAAGAAGAATTTTTTACAATCTGAATGAACTTGACTACATTTTAGTTTAGCGCCATTATTTCTCGTTCGCTTCGAATCATCCATCACAAACAGCTTGGTCGGATTCACGCTGGTAAAACCGTTAAGTATTTTAAAGCACTCGATCAGTTTTCCTCTTAGGCGGCGTTTTTCAAGAGAAAACAGCTTTAGGTGTGACAGCCTTTCCTCGTATGGTTTGTTTTGTGATGAAGGAATCATCTTGGTTGCTCTACGCTGAACACCTTATAATTTAGTAATGTCTTTCGCATGGTGGGGAGACCAAAACTGCACGGCATACTCCAAATGAGGTCTGACGAAACTATTATACAAAGGTAGTATTGTTATAGTAGTTGTAGTTATATCAATGTATTATTATTATTAAATGTCACCACGAATTAGGAATGCAGGTATCAATGAAAAAACCCCACGGCAGATAGATCACGCCACCGTTTGTAGGAATGACATCTGTCAGTGTTTATCGGACGAGCGTCTCGGTATGTGTAACAAGCATTTCGTCAACTTACAGGTCACCTTGACGTACGTGACCAGTTGTAACTTCATTATTTTCCAAGTCTCTAATCTTCACTCCTTCCTGAGAGCCCGACTCATACAGACCTACTGTATCGGCTCTCTCCAACGCCCCTGTACTTAGGTTAAGAATATATTCACCTAAAGCAGCGAGTGTTTCCCTTCACGCCTTGTTCGTCCCCTCAAGATCCTGTCTGAGCTACACGCAACCAAGACCGGCCGCCGTTACATTATTTTTGGCAGCGGTACCCCACGTGCCCACGCCGTCGCTACCTCTTCTTGTTCTACAGCGCTACAAGCCACAAGAATTCACCGAACAGGGAAAAGGCGTTACACAAGACAAGGGAAGGAGTCACGCCCGCGGCAGCCACACAACGGCAACACCGCCGCACCACAACGGCAACACTGCCATTGCCAGGAGCATCGCCCACACCTCTTCCGGCAACAATCAACAGGGCAAACTCAAACATCTGCCGGTGACTACAAGCAATTACCACTTCAGGCGCCTACACAAGAGGTTACATACCCAGGCCGCCAAATCTACTAACGCTGCTCCATAACACTCAAAATACGAAGAACAAGGAGTTCCTGGCGCCGCCATCTCGTCCCGCAGGCCAGAGGGACGCCATCAGCACCCAAGCAACTTTCATTCAACAATCAACGCACAACAGCCGACATCCCGGGGGCTCTACACGACTCCAGGATCTTGGTAACCTTAAGGCCGACGAACCTGCTTCGTCGCCAGTTCTCCAGTTCCTCTGAAACTCCCGGTATTGTTCCTTTATACTATTTTTTCAGAAGTGCTGATTAACCTAATTGCGATTTCATTCAATAAGAACGCATGTTTCTGTTAATTTTTTGTATCTAACACTGTTAGTCATCCATAATTGTGAGAGTAAACGATCATTCGCATACGATATTGATCATTATCGGTTGTATTGTAGCAGTTACAGTCTCTTCCTCACGCAATTCAACTTCCTTTAGTTTAACCTACACTCCGTTTTCTTTTCGCCGCTCGGAAGAAAACCGCCCTTTCAAGGTAAACTCACTTATTACTTACCATTTCCTTCCAAAGCTTATTCATTCTAAACCATCTAATAGTTACTAACTTTAACATTCTATTACGTCTAACAGACTATTTATAACAATCTCCTCTTGTTTTTAGGGGTACTGTGCAAATATTAATTCAGACGCGTTCCGTAAATATTTACAGCTAATAAACTATGATAATATATTATCGCTGAGTTACATCAAGTTATGAACAAAAGGACACTCGCTAAGTTCGGCGACACCTTTAAGCAGTTGACACAAACCTCAGGAGAAGAGGAAGTGGAACACGATACAAACACCGATGAATTTAATAATGTAATATTACGTTCAGGCACTCATTATTCATCAATTCCAGAACGCAGGGATCATTCACCACCGAGTTCGTCAGGATACTTACAACCCACTCAACCAATCTCGAACATGCCTACCGAGCATCCACCTCCTCCACCTCCTCCTGCCGGGGGCACCTCTCACTTGCAACCTCCACCGATTCGGGTCATTCCAACTCACACCAGTATCAGACAGTTTGCCGGCAGTGAGTCAGACTATTCGGCGAGACAGTTCCTAGATCTATGTGAGTCTGCCATCGTAAATTCCTCCATTACGGAAGATCATGACAAAATTGCGTTCATTCGGTCCCGGTTACTACCAGGCTCTCGGGCATTGAATTTGATGCAGTCCTCGGCGTTCGCATCGGGGGACATTAGAGTAAACTACGAGATCTTTAAGAAGAACTTCATTAAGAATTTTTTGGGAGGTAGTAAACCAAGCATCGTTAGACAGATGGCCCACACGGTAGATTCCCTCCAAAAGAATTCCTCAACAAAGCCGATTTGGGACGCCATGACTGAGGCAAATCAGCTGGCAGTTGACTGTGTCAAAAGTCTAGAGGACGCACAATGGATGCCACAGGGCAGTATGCAAAAACAGCAGGTGAAGACCTTCTTGGAGTTGTTTTTTTATTTATTTCATATTTCAGAAAAGAACCGCCGTTCTGCCCTTCCCTTGACCTTCAAACCAGGCGGGAAGTTGGTTGACTTCGTCTCAGAGTTAGAAGTCAAGGTTCAAGAACACACTCACAATCAGCCACTAGCAGCAGCCGCCGCATTGCAGGCACAAAGTAAGGCATCTCTCACCTGTAGGTTTTGCAAACAGTCAGGACATTCCGAGAGTACATGCTACTCGAAACGTAGGGACTCAGCACACTCTACACAGGGATCTGATAGGAAATCAGGGGGATACAGAGGCAGCCATCACTCATCACACAGGAACCCTAGGCCAAACCATCAGCGGAAGACTGCCTTTTGCCATGTCCACGGGAATTGTTTTCATGATACAGACAGTTGTTATGCAATACAAAAGGCCAGGGAGGAACAGAAGAACAAATCCCCGGCAGACAGTAAAACAAACCCCTCCACTTCTCAAAATAAAAAGGCATGACTCCGTGACAGCCACAAGGCATACATCCAAGTATCCCATAAGGACGATAATAATTGGGAGCAACTTGACTCAGTCATTGCCGCCTTGGGACGGACAAGCATAATTGCCCTCCCTTGCAAGGTGGGCAAAACTTCACTCACCTTAGCGGTAGACACAGGTGCGACAGTCAACGTAATCTCAGACTCCGCTTACAGGTCACTGACACGACAGGCGAGAGGGGGAAATAGGCCGCTCCAAGAGAAAGACCTGAATGTGCTAGGCGTGACAGGCACCACATTGGGAATCCTAGGGCGAGTAACACTAACAGTCAGCCTACATGAAAAGGTATGTCCCTTTCGAGATTTCTTTTATGTATCTAGCAGGTTTGATTTACCTGTAGATGGGATCTTAGGAATAAACGCCATGAAAGACCTGTACATAACCATAAACCCTGAAAGCAACGCGATCGTGTATCAAGGACGACGCATATAGGGGATGGTAAATCCGTCGCCTATGTCACCAGTAGTCCCGCCCTCAGAAGGGGAAAATGACCAATCCACCACAGACTCAGGGTCTACCACCCCCCAAGTGTCACCTCTTACGGTCAAAACACACGAAAACGTTACAGACTTGTGGCGGACGGTAACGGCAGTGGTAAAATGACCTCAAATGGTCCCGGATCGTGCTTCAAAAATTATTAGAATAAGAATCCCTCACGCCCCGACGTTCAGTGACGTGTGCATTGAATGCGCACCACACATACACCGGGTGACGGTGGAGGTAACTCTCGTGACAGTCAAGGAGGGAGGCATAGCAGAGGCATTGGTAATAAACACGTCAGGATCCCCTGTATCCTTAAAACACGGTGCTAGATTATGCCAGTGTCTAGTTTATGGGAAAAATGTAGCCTCGGAACCCGCTGAATACCCTTCAGCCCAAGTCTCAGGCATAACCTCGGCGTGTCAGGATACTCACAAGCAAGACAGCAAATTTAGAGGCGTTCCTAAAAGTTGCACACTATTCAGAAATTAAGCCTACCTTAGTCCAGGTGCTGGAACAATATAGGGGGGCGCTAGCTCTCCCAGGCGAGCCGCTAGGAGTTACGCAGTGTGCTGAACACCACATTAAGTTAAAACCCAATACCAATCCTGTATATATAAATGCATACAAACTCCCCCACAGTCAAAGAGAAGTAGTGCAGCAGCTTATATCTGATATGTTAGAACAAGGTGTCATCAAGGAATCAAACTCACCGTGGAATTCGCCCTTGTTTCTGGTTCCAAAGAAAGACGGTTCTTACCGTCCTGTGATAGATTTCCGGCGCGTAAACAACGCGACCGTGGATGACCATTTCCCTCTTCCCGTTCTGAGAGATCTTCTGATGTGTCTCGGTAGAGGAAATAAAGTCTTTACGAGTCTAGACCTGGTCAGTGGCTACTGGCAACTGCCTATGGCCCCCGAGTCCCGTGAAATAACGGCTTTCAGCACGCCTCATGGCCACTATGAGTGGACGAGGATGCCGTTCGGGCTCAAAGGAGCTCCCTTGACCTTCCAAAGGACAATGAATAGTATTTTTGGGGACTTGCTGGGCAACTCTGTCTATGTGTATTTAGACGACATCATCATAGCGAGTAAAAACGTGCATGCGCACATGGAAACACTAAAAGCAGTCCTACACAGACTTCAAGAGGTCGGATTAAAGCTCAAAATCACCAAATGTGAATTTTTAAAGCCTCGGATCAAGTTCTTGGGGCATGTCGTGGACGAATTCGGCATCCACACAGTGGACGACAAAATAAAAGCTATTGCCGAGTTCCCTCAACCAACGTCTACAGACAATGTACGGTCTTTCTTGGGAGTCGCAGGTTACTACAGGCCTTTTATAAAGGACTTCGCAGCACGCGCGAGTCCCCTAACCCACCTATTAAAGAAAGACGTACCATTTCAGTGGCTCCCAGCTCAACAAACGAGCTTTGAGGATTTAAAGAAAGCGCTCACACAGTCACCGGTCCTTGTCTTTCCAGATTTCAAGGACCCCTTTCAGCTTTGTACCGACGCTTCGGCCAGTGGACTAGGAGCCGCTCTTATGCAAACAGATAAGTCCGGCAAAAAGCATGTAATAGCGTTTGCCAGTCGAGTACTAACCGCTCCGGAAAAGAACTATTCTGTTACCCACTTAGAGGCGCTTGCAATTGTATGGGCTTTGAAGCATTTTCGAGACATAGTGATGGGGTACAAAATTGTGGTGTACACGGACCACGCGGCCATCACTGATCTTTTTAAGGGAAAAAACCTACTCGGTCGTCTGGCAAGATGGTTCTTAACGATCCAAGCATACAATCAGGAAATAAAATATATCACCAGGAAAACAAATGTGGTCGCAGATGCCTTATCACGAAATATTCCAATAGGTGCGATTACCAACTCAGAGGTCATCCACAACTTCACTTCACCTGAGCTACACACTGCTCAGCGAGAACACCCAGTGTGGAAGAGGGTAATTTACGCCCTAGAGTCGGGAGACGAAACAAACCTTCCAGAATTGCCAGTTCCCTTTTCACAATTTTTCCTATCAGAGGACAACCTCCTTTGTAGGTCATGGCCAACCAAACCAGTACCTATAGAACAACTCCCAAACCAATACGTCCCCGTGACGCTTAAGCTGGTCCATGACACACCCATTGCGGGTCACCCAGGAAGGGACAAGACACTGTCTGTCACCAGACAGAAATACTACTGGCCCACATTACGGGTTGATGTAGAAAAATATGTCGCACAATGCGTCGTTTGTGCTAAGCACAAGGGGTCCGTGAAAGGGCCAGCACCTATGTTGCAATACCCAGTACCAGAGGCGCCATGGGATGTTGTAAATATAGACTTATTACAGCTCCCCCAGAGCCAACATGGTTCGCGCTACTTATTAGTGTGCGTCGACCAGTTCTCTAGGTTCCTAGTTCTAGCGCCTCTCAAGGACAAGACAGCCACACGCGTGGCACATGCCCTCGTGACTCACGTGTTGTGTCCCCATTCGTCTCCTCGAATTCTTTTGAGTGACAATGGTACCGAGTTTAGAAACACGGTATTGGACGAAATATGCACTCAGTTTAACATAAAGCAATCCTTCATCACAGCTTACCACCCAGCTGCTAATGGGTTGGCGGAGAGGGCAAATCGGAAAATCTTACAGGTCCTCAGACCTATCGTGAACGATCTCCACGATAACTGGGAAGATTGGCTATCACAAATAGCCGCTTCCATAAATACGTCTGTAAACGATTCTACGGGAAAATCTCCCTACTACATCCTATATGGGGTGGAAAAACGTCTTCCGTACGACCTCCTAACAAAACCACACCAACCTTTCTATAACATTGATAAGTACGCGCAACAGCAGATGCATATTTTTTTCTAAAATACACTCAGAGGTGAGGAGTAAGTTAAAAGCTACAAAGGCTGAAATGATGTCAAACCAACACAAAAGGGCCGTCCCGGTGGAAATAAAAGAGGGTGACACAGTAATGATTAAGCAAGCGGAAAGGAGTTCAAAACTGGGGGCTAAATTTGTGGGTCCTTACCGAGTTGTTCGGAATATCAGGGGAAATAGGTTCGAGGTTCTTGAACCAAATAGTGGAGTCAGTCTAGAAGTTCACAGTGATCGTCTGAAAGTAATTTCCTCACCCTTGGACCTTGACATTGTAAATTCCCCTTCGGGGTCAAATGTTCAACAAGATAATACCCCCACCCATAGCTATAACTTGAGACCACGAGTTTAAAAACTTCATTCCCACCACTTTCAGATCATGATGCTGCGTTTTCTGATCATCTTGTTGTACCTCGGCTCCCTACTTGCAACAACACCCATCCACCTGAAGCCTGGCGCCCTCACGGCACACATAGGAGAGGTCTTCCTCATAGAAGATGTGCTCCTCGTGAAATACCCATATACTTCCTTGACCAACACCACAGACACAGTCAGGATAGTCTCAGAAAAACTACTCGGCATGGCAGACGCCATACGGGCAACCAGGACTAGGGAGTCAAAGGCACCTTCTAGTACTAACTCTCTGGATCTTTTTCAACTACTGGAGGATAGGATTCTGTTCTTACGGGAAAAAGTTGATGACGTAGACAAGGACTATAGCTTTCACTCAGTTCACTCTCGGGTAAAGAGGGGGCTGCTCAACATCGTGGGGTCCGCCTCAAAGTTCCTATTCGGTACGGCAACCGACGAGGACGTGCGCGATTTGCGGGATCACTACAATCGCGTACTTTCCTTTGCTGCCCAGAATCGCAGAGTAATCAACGCCAATTGTAAAAAACTTGCGCGATTGCATACTCACATTGAGGAACTGCTAGAGTAAACGAATAAGATGGCAGAAATTGTCAAAATAGTTGTCAAGCAGATAGACCAGGTAAATCAGTTTCTCCTTCTAGATCAGGCCTTGCATGTACTGGACAACGTCATTGAATCTGTCACAACGGCGAATCAGCAGGTTATTAGCAACATGGTAGATGCGGCGCACGGTAGAGTCCCACCTGCCTTGTTTCCTCTACACGATTTGAGAACGACTATCCATATCGAGTATCAAAATTATAGTCTCAAGCCATTGTACAACCCAGACATGAGTCAATATTTTTACCCTTTGATTGAGTCCAGCCTCACGCCCGATGCCATAATTATTCATGTTCCGTTCCAGACGGCAGATGTGTTTGAGGCACATGAAACTGTTACATTCCCCTTCTCCGCTAAGGACAGTGTGTTAACCCTGGACACGACCCCGTCTCTTGTCTTACTTGCAAAGGATTTCGCTCTTTATTCAACGGGAAGCTACTCACTCTTGAAATATTGCAAGGAGATGGTCTTCAAGCGATTCTATTGCTCGGCATCTCTTTTTGCCTTCCTACCTGTTCGGGGAGGAGTGTGTGAGATCGCCCTCACCAGGGTGAACGCGTCTGACGCTCTTTCCCTGTGCCCTTACAAGCAACTACCCCCAACACCTGTTTTCCATAAGAACTTTCATGGTTTACATTATTTCTACTTTCCTCAGTCCTTCTATGTATCAGTAATCTGCCCGGAGGGTACCACTTATCAACAGGTAATTGGTCACTATGCCATAGCGGAAGCATGCTATATCCGCTCCACTAACATAACAACGTATCCTTCACGGATCCGTTTGGTTTTCACTGCCAATATTTCCCATCGAGTGTTTCCTCTGCGGTCTTTCGATAACATTCACTTCTCCAGCATCTCTTGTGTGACTAATTCCTTTAATTCATTGTCTTTTGCAAACGAAACAGAGTTTGCAGAAACCCAGGAGGAAACGCTGCCTGAATACTTGCACCTCACCTACTTGTACCCTGGATTTTTTGTGCCAATGGTTCTGATGTTCGTCAGTCTCGTCGTCGTGTGCTACCTTCTTAGAAGGAACTCTGTCCTGCACGATTATTTGATTGTTCAGACGAGGCGACAGGATGCAAGGAAGTCACAGGCAAGGTAGTTTTTTTTTCTCACGCAGGAAAACAATGAAAGAAAAGTGTCATTCTCCTGCTCCTGTATCTTGACATTGTACTGTGTTTCCCACCTATTTTGGGGGGAGCTAGATGAGCATTTCAAAGTCTATAACTATGCCAGTTGATAACTATATATACATGTGTCCTTATGTTTATCCTTTGAGAGATTTTATGACTTATATCACCCACGCTGGTTTTACCTCTCATTATTTATGTCATTACTACACAATGTTCTTGTATAGCCATTGTTTTACTGTAATTGTGCCATAAGCAGTCTGCTCAACGAGATCACACTATGTATGGTAAACTACTAGTTAGATTTTTTGGAAATCGCGAGGTCGCGATCACTGGTAGGTGACCGAGCAGTGTTATAGTAGTTGTAGTTATATCAATGTATTATTATTATTAAATGTCACCACGAATTAGGAATGCAGGTATCAATGGAAAAAACCCACGGCAGATAGATCACGCCACCGTTTGTAGGAATGTCATCTGTCAGTGTTTATCGGACGAGCGTCTCGGTATGTGTAACAAGCATTTCGTCAACTTACAGGTCACCTTGACGTACGTGACCAGTTGTAACTTCATTATTTTCCAAGTCTCTAATCTTCACTCCTTCCTGAGAGCCCGACTCATACAGACCTACTGTATCGGCTCTCTCCAACGCCCCTGTACTTAGGTTAAGAATATATTCACCTAAAGCAGCGAGTGTTTCCCTTCACGCCTTGTTCGTCCCCTCAAGACCCTGTCTGAGCTACACGCAACCAAGACCGGCCGCCGTTACCGTATAACATCTTTATTCTTGAATGAAAAATTTATCTTAATCAAACCCATCATCCTTTTTGCTTTTTTAACGGACTCGTTGCACTGCTGGGAAAACTTGAGGTTAGACGCGACTGTGACGCCAAGATCTTTGACCGAGTGAACGCCTTTAACTTTAACGCCGCACATTTCATAGTCCTTCTTTATATTTCTAGATCCAACCTGCAGAATCTGGCACTTGTTTATATTAAAAGGCATTTCCCATTTTACTGACCAATCTGATATTTTACGCAAATCTTGTTGTAGGCTCCGCCTGTCACATTCCGTAAGTACCGCACTGCCGATTTTCGTGCCGTCCGAAAATTTACTAATGAAATTATTGAGACCAAGGTCAATGTCGTTGATGTAAATGACGAAGAGAACGGGTCCCAGGACAGAGCCTTGGGGGACACCACTAGTGACTGGCATCCACTCAGAGGTCACCCCATTTATTACAGCTCTTTGCTTTCTATTGCTTAGCCAGTGCTTGATCCATTCGTGAAGTTTACCCCCGATACCTATTTCCTTGATTTTATGATGCAACTTGTAGTATGGGACTTTATCAAACGCCTTCTGGAAGTCCAAATAAATAATATCAAGTGATTTAGAAACATCATAGACTGCCAAAAAGCTCGTTATAGAACGTTAATAGATTCGACAAACAAGATCTGTTGTTACGGAAACCATGTTGCGAGTCCAGGATTAGCGAATTACACTCTAGGTAGTTAACTACTTTATCTCGAATAATTGTCTCAAATAATTTACCAATAATTGAAGTTAAGCTGATTGGCCTGTAATTATCCGGCAATTTCCGGTCGCCTTTTTTGAAAATGGGTGTTACGGTAGCCATTTTCCAATCACTAGGAACGATACTATGGTGCTAAGACATGTTAAACAGCATTGTTAAAGGTCTGAGTATTTCTCTTGATATTTCTTTACGTAATTTTGGATATATTTTAGGGTCCTGGACTTTTGTTAGTTTTAAGTGACTGCAGCGATCTGTACTGATTTCAAAGTCAGGGAGGGTATGACTGGGATTTTCAATAGTGTTAGGAACAACAACAGTATCGGTAGAATTACTATTAAAAACCGAGGCGAAATAAGAATTTAACGTGTTCGCTATGCGTTGGCTGTCTGTCACGATATTGCCCGAATTATCTGTTAATGGCCCAATCCCACTTCGAATCTCTTTTTTGTTCTTTACATATCTAAAAAAAACTTTTAGGATTTGACTTGCAATTTACCGCAAAGTTTACTTCGTACCTCCGTTTCGCCTGTTTGATCAAACTTTTGACTTGTCATCTTGCCTCGTAGTACCGTGTACTATTTTCGGTAGAGTTATCGGTTTCCTTTTGCCTATATAACAAGTTCCTCTTTTGGAGAGCAAGTTCGATTTCATTATTAAACCACGGAGGATTTTTACATTTTCGGCGCTTGTCACAAGATTGCACGGATTTATTTTGTTCAGTTAGTTATCGAGCGTCTGCCATGTTCTAAGATATTATCAGAGGATCACCATTTTCTCACAGGTGATGTGTACCTTGAGTAGGAACCTCATGTACAGTTTTGGTGAAGATTTGTTGAAAAAAAAAAATTATGAATTTTTTTCAAAAATTTCAAAATTTTGAAATTGAAAAAAAAGCATATTTAGAGTTTAGATAGCTCAAAAATAAAAACACCACTGGAACGGGCATACAAAATAAGTGTATTCCTAGAGATTACTTTTCCATTTTCTTTTTTCTTTTTTTGTTTTGTTTCTTCAAAGTTTAAACTTAGAAAATTTATATAAAAATTTTGATGATGTTTATCCAGATTCTGATCACTAGCATTTATAGCTAATTTTTTTCTCTTTCCAACGCTATCTTTATGTTTGTGCTAGGTCCATAAATAACTTAGAAATATCAAATAAATGCGCGTGTGACCCTGTTTTGAGAAAACGAAGGAAAACTAAATTTATCGATCGCCCATCGATTCTGCTCTCCGATGACAATGTATTGGTAATGAATGTCAATGTAACTCTAACCCTGTGTAAAAAAATATCCTCTATTGCAAAAATTACGGACATAAAAGCACTGATTCATGTATGCATATTTTGGCGCGTAAAGCGCTCTGTATGGCAACACTACCAGATATTTAAAGGGCCGCCAGACCGCGCGAGGATTTAAATTTTAAAAAACTAACCTCGCCACGTGACACCCCATTGTATCCCTGGTATGATGAGCCCATAAAGTGAATTTCGAGGAATTAAAAATATTCATCAAAAATACCCCCCCAGACGCTCCCCTTAAAGTCTTGGCAAGATTCTTCGACGTCGATGTTGGATACTAATTGAAAGTGTGTTACTGACTGTCTTATTCTTTCAAAATCCGCTCTTTTAAAATTGGGAACCAATACCTTATTCTCTGCAATCCTTGTTTGAGCTCTTATGTCGAGACGCACCAGTCTATGATCGCATGATCCGAGGTGTTCGCCAACGCTAACGATGTCAACTAAGTTCTCTTGGGTTACTAATACAAGATCAAAAATATTATTATCGCGCGTTGGTTCACTAACCATTTGGCTAAGGCAGTTATTTTCAACGAAGTCTAACATCCTGTGCGATTCCCCCTCGGATCCCGTGAGTGTCTGCCAGTCTATATACGGTAGATTAAAATCGCCCAAAATCAAATTATCACTGTTTCGGAGAGTTCTTTGCAAAACGCTATACATTATTTCATCACCCTCGCGTGATTGGCCTGGAGGCCTGTAAGTGACGGATATGTTGAGTTTAGACTGATTTGTATTCACGCTCACGTGTTCTGCATTACTGTCCTTTGGTGTTTTATCAACGGGCTGCATGCTACTTTTGACGTAAAGAGCCACTCCTCCACCTCTACGATTAACTCGGTCTTTATTGAAAGATATAAAGTTATCTATATTATATTCAGAAATTAAGTCAATATTAGCGGTGTCAATAAATGTTTCAGTTACGGCAATTACATCAAAGTCTTCTGTTTTAGTTAGGCACTGCAATTCATCGATCTTATTTCTTAAGCTTCGAGCGTTAAAGCTAAGAACCCTTA
>NW_026111176.1:25000-28016 GCF_024679095.1 Eriocheir sinensis | reverse complement strand
ATACTAGGAGACTTTAACCTCCCCCGTATCGACTGGGCAACACTGTCGGGTACAGAAGGTGAGTCCCATAGAATGATCGAATTTTTAGAGGAAAAGTATCTAAGCCAAATGGTTTCTGAACCAACTCGACAAAATAACATACTTGACCTTGTTATAGCGACCCAAGATAACCTAGTCAGTAATGTCACGGTAGGAGAACACCTCGGTTCCTGCGATAAACTAGTGCGCGATGACATTAGAGCTCAAACATTGGTGACTGAAAATAAAGTAAAGGTGCCCAATTTCAAAAGAGCAAACTTCGTAGAAATCCGACGAAAACTAATAGAAATGCAACTATCAGATGACGGCAATGTAGAGGACGCCTGGCTAAGCTTTAAAAAATTACTTACTCACGCAGCAGGACACATTTGTCCCCAAGTGCGAGAAGCGAATTAACACTAATAAAAGTCCACCTTGGTTTAATAGCGAAATTAAACACTCGGTCAAGGAGAGAAAATTGTTTTACAGGTTAAAAAAAGAACAAAGCACGCCCGAAAACATTAGACTCTACAATGATGCCAGGCGATGAGTAAACATATTAGTGCGTCAGGCAAAGCGTAGATATGAAGAAAATATTGCAGCCAACTGTAAAAATAATCCGAAATCCTTCTTCAGTTACATAAACAACAGAAAGGCGATCAGAAGTGGAATTGGACCCTTAACAAACAGCGACGGTGCACTAGTGACTGGCAGCCAACACGTTGCAAACCTATTAAACAATTACTTTTCCTCGGTGTTTAATAATAACAGTCCTCCCACCACCACCACCAACACCAGTACTAATGTAAATCCCGAGCATGCATTGCCTAACTTTGAAATAAAACCCGATGAAGTCCTTAAAGCCCTCAAATCACTTAAAACAAATAAAAGTCCTAGACCTGACAAAGTATATCCAACTCTGCTGAAAGAAACAAAGTGCGAAATACTCTCCTCCCTCACAACCGTATTCAATATGTCCTTGCGACAAGGCATCGTCCCTCCAGATTGGAAAAAGGCTAACGTGACACCGATTTTTAAGAAAGGAGACAAAAAAAGTACCAGGTAATTACATGCCCATTAGTCTAACTTCGGTTGTAGGTAAGCTACTTGAGGGCATAGTTAGAGACAAAATTGTGAGTTACCTTGAAAGCCACTCATTAATTGGGGACTCATAACATGGCTTCCGAAACAAAAGATCCTGCCTATCAAACCTGTTAACCTTTTATAACGACCTCTTCACTGTTTATGACGTAAACAAATCAGTGGACGTAGTCTATCTTGATTTCCAGAAAGCGTTTGATAAAGTCCCGCATCATAAATTACTTTACAAATTAAAGCAAATAGGTATTGACGGTCAAGTAAACCAATGGATCGCGAATTGGTTGAGCAACAGACAACAAAGAGTAGTGATTGACGGATTTAGCTCAGAGTGGGCGCCGGTCACTAGTGGCGTCCCTCAGGGCTCGGTTCTTGGCCCAGTGCTCTTCATTATTTGCATCAACGACGTGGATGTTGGACTCAATAACCGCATTAGTAAATTTGCAGACGACACAAAGATTGGTAACTCGGTTCTCACTGACGAAGACAGGCAAAGCCTCCAAGAGGATTTGCACAAAATTTCAGCTTGGTCTGATAGGTGGGAGATGCCCTTTAACGTAGACAAGTGTCAGGTCCTTCAAGTTGGAACAAAAAATAAGAAGTTCGATTACGAAATGCGCGGCGTTAAACTCAAAAGCGTTCAATGCGTCAAGGACTTGGGGGTCAAAATCACGTCAAACCTCAAATTCTCACATCAATGCATCGATGCAGCAAATAAAGCGAACAGAATGTTGGGCTTCATTAAAAGAAACTTTTTATTCAAGAATAAAGATGTAATACTCCCGCTCTACAATAGTTTAGTCAGACCCCACTTGGAATATGCGGTACAGTTTTGGTCTCCCCACCATGCAAAGGATATTGCTAAATTAGAAGGTGTTCAGCGTCGGGCAACGAAAATGATCCCTTCCTTGCACAACAAATCCTACGAAGAAAGGCTTTCTACCCTTAACATGTTCTCTCTTGAGAAACGTCGCCTCCGAGGAAAACTGATCGAATGTTTTAAAATACTTAATGGTTTCAAGAATGTAGACAGATCAACATTGTTTATGATCGATGACACTTTGCGCACGAGGAACAATGGCGTAAAACTCAAATGTAGACAAGTAAATTCAGACTGCACCAAATTTTTCTTCACCAACGTTGTATTGCGAGAATGGAATAAGCTTCCACCATCAGTGGTCCAGTGTAACACGATTGACTCCTTCAAAAATAAGCTCGACCGTCACTTCCTTCAACTTAATATCAACTAGAGTAGAAATGCAACGTTTTGGAGCCATCTGATTAATGTAAAATCACTTAGGTTAAAGGACAGACCACCAAGTCTGGACCATGGGGTCTGTGTGGTCTGATTTTCTATGTAAATCTATGTAATTATCTCCCTCTTCCTTTTCCCCCTAACCTCTCGCCCCCTTTCTCTCTCCTCCTCCCCCTCCCCCTCTTTTTCTTCTTCCTCTCTCCCTCTTCCTTCTCCCCCTAACCTCTCCCCCCTTTCTCTCTCCCCTCCTCCCATCCCCCCATCCCCATCCTACCACTTCTGCCCCTCCCCCCCTTCCAGCTGCTCCCCCCCTCTTCCTCCCCCCCTTCTTCCTCCTCCCCTACCACCTGATCCCCCCTTTTTCTCCTCCCCTTCCACCTGATCCTCTTCCTCCTTTCCTCTCCTGCACACTTTTGCTCCTTCTCTCCCTTCTCCACCTTCTTCCTTTTCTCGCTTCCTCCTTTCTCTTTCCTCCTCCTCCTCTTCCTCCGCCGCCGCCGTTACCACGAATACCGTTTATACTCTTACTGTTGTTGTTGTTGTTGTTGTTGTTGTTGTTGTTGTTGTTGTTGCTTCTGCTTCATTTGTTGTTATTTCTGTGCATAAGATGTTTCTCTTGTGGTCTGTTGCCGCTGTTGTTGTTGT
>NW_026111176.1:10000-22500 GCF_024679095.1 Eriocheir sinensis | reverse complement strand
ATATCACCACCACCAACACCACTACAGTCTCTCCCTTCCCCTCACCACCACCACCACCAGCACCAGCAGGGGCTCGTCGTGTAGGGCGGATGTGTGGTGGACGGTGAGTCAAGGGAGCGAGGCGGGGCGTGCCCTGCCTGACCCGACACTTCCGGGGACAGCCTACACTGCCTGCATCCCCTTCCCTTCCCTTGCCTTGCCTTCCCTTCCCTTCCCTTCCCTTGCCTTGCCTTCCCTTCCCTTCCCTTCCCTTGCCTTCAATTCCCTTCCCTGCACCTGCCATCCCTTCCCCTCCCTTCCCTTCCCTTGCCTTGCCTTCCCTTCTCTTCCCTTCCCTTGCCTTCAATTCCCTTCCCTGCACCTGCCATCCCTTCCCCTCCCTTCCCTTCACCTGCTTTGTCGAACCCTCCATCAGCACAACCCTGTCAGCACTCCCCTTGTCAGTCTCCTATATCGTTACTCTTCAGCACTCCCTCTCAGCACATGTTCCTTTCTCTATCAGCACTCCACCTGTCAGTACTTCCCCTTCAGCACTCCCTTCCTCTCTCAGCACTCCTTTACCAGTACTACCGTTGTTAGCATTCCCCTGTTAGCACATCTCTTCCAGCACTATCCGGTTAACACTCTCCTTCCCCTTCCTCTGCCACCTCTTCCCTGTCCAACATTCTGTCAGCACTACCCTATCAGCACTCTCTGCCTCTATCAGCACTCCTATATCAGTAGTCCTCTGTTAGCACTTATTTCATTCCTCCTTTTCAGCACTCATGTCAGTATTTCCCTGCCAGCACTTCCCTTCTTCCTCTCCCCATCACGCCAATAAACCTTCCTTAGTCAGCACTCCAACATTCCTTCCTCTGTCAGCACTCCAACATTCCTTCCTCTGTCAGCACTCCTTTGTCAGCACTTTCCTCCTCTTCCCATCACCATCAGTACAGCATTCCTCTTTTTGTCAGCACTCTTCTGTGAACATTCCCTTTGCCAGCACTGCCTTCCTCTTCTTAGTAGTAACATTCATTCCTCTTCTCAGCACTAGTACTCTTTCCTCTTCTCAGCACTCTATCAGCATTCCTTTCATCTCCCCATCAGCACCACTACACTATTTCTTCCACTGTCAGCACTACAGTACCTTCCTCTCCTTAGCACTAACATTCCTTCTTCTCAGCACTAACTTTCATTACTTGTTAGTCAGCACTCCTCTATCAGCATTCCTCTCCTCTCCCCATCAGCACCACTACACTATTTCTTCCACTGTCAGCACTACAGTACCTTCCTCTCCTCAGCACCAACACTCCTTCCTCTTCTCAGCACTTTCTTCCTCTATCAAAACTCTTGTCAGCACTCGTTAGTCAACTCTCCTTTCCTCTCCCCATCACCCCAACATGTCCCCTTTTCATCCCTCCAGCACCCTCCTCCTCCTCCTCCTCCTCCTCCTCCTCCTCGTGGTTTCCTTTCCCCAGCAGCCTTCTTGCCTATAATCGCGTGTCCTCACAACCCGCCCCTCTCAGCGCCATAACTTTCCCCCTCGCCCTCCTCGTCTCCTTGCCTCCTTACCTTCCTAATCTCATATAGGGTTACCGTGCTTGCCTGCCTGCCTGCTTGATACATACATATATTCATGCATACATACATTCATACATACATACATACATACATTCATACATACATACGTACATACATATCATACTTAGTTCCATTCGTGTGTGTGTGTGTGTGTGTGTGTGTGTGTGTGTGTGTGTGTGTGTGTGTGTGTGTTTGTCTGAGTGTAACCATGTCTGTTTTTTTCTGCTTTTTTTGTTTATTTTTACTGTATGTTTGATTTTGTCCTTCTACGTGTTTTTTTTTTGTCTCTGTCTGTTTGTCTGTATTTCTATCTGTTTGTCTATCTACCTGTTTGTGTCTCTTTGTCTGTATCTATCAATCTATCTACGAGTATCTATCTATTTACTTGATTTTCTTTACTGTTTATTAATTTATTATTTTCTCCTCTTTTTTGCAGGTAAGAGAAATGGAGATGGAAACGGAAGACTAAGGTAAGGTGAAGGTTTAATTTCTCTCTCTCTCTCTCTCTCTCTCTCTCTCTCTCTCTCTCTCTCTCTCTCTCTCTCTCTCTCTCTCTCTCTCTCTCTCTCTCTCTCTCTCTCTCTCTCTCTCTCTCTCTCTCTCTCTCTCTCTCTCTCTCTCTCTCTCTCTCTCTCTCTCTCTCTCTCTCTCTCTCTCTCTCTCCGCTATAAGGAAAAGGTTGTTGTTAATACGCTGATGGCTGATGTTCCTGAAGAAAAAAACAACAACAATAAAGTGGGTGTGTTTATTTATCACGCCGGGAGGCGGTGGCTGAGTGGTCAGCGTGGGGGCGCGGCATCCTGGAGAATGCAGGCTCGCGTCCCGCCCGCCGCCACAAGCAAACTGGCAATTTTTCAGTCACCGCCGAGTGGCCGAAGACTACCACATGCTGTCCTGAAGGCCAGCTCTCAACCCTGAGTCTAGATTCTCTTTCTAAAAGAGGATCAAAGATGAGCTCCGGGACAGCCTGAGCCAATCAAGATGACGCCACTATAAACACTTGCCTGCGCCACAACGGGCTGCGGACGATCACCAGGCCCCGCCATAAAAGCCTACCCCAGCCATAGGCGGAACTTAAAAAAAAAAAAGATAAGCACCGAGGCCACGCGCAGCTGTATCGTGTGCCCCAACTTTGCCTTTGCCTCGCTGGTCTGTGCGGGTGACGAACTTAACTCTGTGTTGCAATATTGGTGCCCCGCTATAACGCAATATTTGGTCAGCGTACGTTTTTTTTCCTTAACCTTCACGCGGGCCACATCGTCATCATCCTCATCATTTCTTCACGTGTTCGTCCTCTAATTCTTACTCGGCTGTCTCATTCTCTTTGATCCTGACGTAATGACCTTCTCTGGAAAATGTTTTATATAGGTATTATTTTTGCCGCGTCCGTCCGTGTGTTCCCAGCGACCTCCCCGCAGGACACATTAACGCCGCACGCATGCAAAACTCTCCTCCCTAGTTTCCGCACTTTTAATTCTCACGGGCTGCCTTTGCTGCTCCCCCGGCATCACAGTTTTCATGGTCTTTGTATGGATGAAGTTCTGCTCCTGTTATCAAGTTTGCTCTGTTTTCCCTGAACCTCCAATGTGGGCGCACCTTCCACGGCCGTAGTGCGTTCCTGGCAGCCCCTCGCATCTTTGTATTTCAACGCGGTTGTCCTCTGTCCCTGCATCTCCCGCCCCTTCCACCTCCCTTATCTTACCCCCCCTACCACTGTCTAAGTATCCCCTTCCCTTTCCAGCTCCCTTATCCAACCTCTTTTTACGATCTTGGTATGTTCCCGGCAGCTCCTCGTGGCTTTGTTTTCACGCGGTTGTCTTCCGTCCCTGCATCTCCCTCCCCTACCACCTCCCTTATTTTACCCCCCTACCACTGCCCAAGTATCCCCTTCCCTTTCCATCTCCCTTATCCAACCCGTTTCTACGATCTTAGTATGCTCCTGGCAGCGCTTCGTGGCTTTCTTTTTCACGCGGTTTTTCTATCCGTCTCTTTGCATCTCGTTCCTCTTCTCCTCCCCTACATATCCAACTCCCTTCCAAGGCATTAGTGTGTTCCTGTAGCTCCTCTTATCTTGTTTTTTCACTATTTCTCTCATCTCTCTGCGTCCCCTTTCTCTTCCATCTCTTTATCTTGAACCTCTACATTGGGCGCACCTCTCCCGGCATTAGTGTGTTCCTGCAGCTCCTCACGTCATGTTTTTTCATGCTTTATTTTATATCTTAGTCCCTTTCTTCCACTCTATTTTCTTGAACCTCTACATTGGGCGACCCTCTCTCGGCCTTAGTGTGTCCCTGCAGCTCCTCGTGTCTTGCTTTTTCGTTCGTTTTCTTCATCACGTTCATTTGTTTTGCTTTGCTGATTGGCGAGTGTGTTGTATTGATGATCTTGTGTATTGTAATGGTCTCTCTCTCATTCTCTCTTTCACTCTCATTTATCTCTTTCTATGTGGTGTCATATTTTCCTTCCCCTGTGGTGTCATCTCTTTTTCTCTGTTGTTTCACCTCCTTCTCTGTGCTGTCATCACTGTCTCTGTGGCGTCATATCTTTCTCTGTAGTGCTAAATGTCTGTGATGTTATATAATTCTTTCTCTGGTTTCATCTTTTTCTCTGTTGTTCCATCTCTCCCTGTGTTGTCATTCCCCTTGCTCTGGTGTCCTCTCTTTCTCTGTGGCGTCATATCTTTCTCTGTTGTGTTAAATCTCTTTGTGATGTCATATAATTCTTCCTCTGGTTTCATCTCTTTCTCTGTTGTTCCATCTCTCCCTGTGTTGTCATTCCCCTTTCTCTGGTGTCCTCTCTTTCCCTGTGGTGTCATCATTCTCTCACTGTGTCGTCATCCCTCTCTTTCTCTCACCGTGGAATCAGGTCTTATTGTTCCCAAGCTCTCGGTAACCAGTCGATGCGGGTGTAGGTAGGTAGGTGTGATGCCTTGCTGCGGGACACTGTGGGAAGGAAAGCAGACGTCCACTGACTTATCTTTGCTTGCTTCGTAATACTAAGAACCGACACAAAGTTACGAAAGACGCCCTCCGATCAGCAGCCTCTTCTTGTGTGTGTGTGTGTGTGCGTTAATATAAGTCTCATATACTAAAACCTTTCGGGCCTTACATATCCACATTAGTTAAGGCTTTCGTAGAGGTTGTGTTAATATTTCCATGTACAGTTTTATGAGCTTAGTGATAATTTGACAAGGCCTCTGCACCATGAACGGGGAAAACACTCATAAGAACCCGATTTACGTATCTACTTTGTGGCCTTGGGAAGTAGTTGTTTTTGGAGCCGAAAGCGTCTGAGAATACGAGACTAAGAACAAGGGGATACATTACAGAAGACAGTCTCCGATACAAGAAAAACACTCATGAGAACCCGACTAATCACCTTTTTTGACCTTGGAAATAGTAGTTACGAGAGCCGAAAGCGTCTGAGAATACGGGACTAAGAACAAAGGGATACATTACAGAAGTAAGTCGGCCTATAAAAAGCAGCTCCCGTAAACTATAAATACCAGTGATATCTTCCTTTCTCTAGCGTCGAATATGGGATTAACGACAAAGGGATATATTTCAAAAGTTAGTGGGTCTATGGACCATTCAAGAGGAGAGTATCAGGACATCCTTCCTCCCGAAATTGACATCTCTTTTGGCCTCTCGTCTTAACTCTTTTTATGCGAGCAGTGATTTGCGGGCCTTTTTTTTCCTTGAGCTATTTCCTTTGCTGTAAAAAAAATGTAAGACAGCTCTCATAAGCTGTAAACACAAGCGATATCTTCCTTTTCCTCGCATCGGGTGTGAAGGAGCGTATAGCGTCTAAGCGTTCTCTATCCGAGGCACGTTGTTAGGTATGTGTGTGAGGCCTCAAGCTTGCCGCCACCAGCTGTTGTCATCCTCCTCATCACTGAATGGACGCAGCTGTTTAGGTTGTTAATAGTACTCCGACTTACTACCTTGATTCTTGTCTCTTAACCTTATATTTCTTTTCCTGAAGGACAGTTGTGTAGGTACGTGTGCCGCCACCAGCTGTTGTCATCCTCCTCATCACTGAATGGACGCAGCTGTTTAAGTTTTCAACGTTATTATTATTATTATTATTATTATTATTATTATTATTATTATTATTATTATTATTATTATTATTATTATTATTATTACACACACACACACACGCCAGACAGTACGCGGTGCAGGACATGTGCGGGCGGCGCCGGTGGGGACGGTCGCGCCTGGCAATACGAGGCGCCTCACCTTAACAGTCCGCCTTGCTCCCTCCCGCCGCAGCCAATGGCCCCTGACTGATGCTTCGCGGCCCGAGGGGAGCGTGCCGTCGCCTCATCAGGAATGCCCGGGTCAAAGGAGCGGCCTAAACGACGCCCTCCACGCCAGAATTCATTAATTTTTTTACATCACCCCGGCGGTAGTTACGTTAGCAAAGACCTTGTAGGAAAAGAATACACGGTGCTTTTATCCTTCGCTGATTAAACTCACGGCCGTTCAGGTAGAAAGAAGCCTTAACGAGGAAAAAACAGGCCATCGGGAGACGCTAACGCCGGGCTAGCGGGAGGCGGCCGACAACAGGTGGCGCAGGAAGGTCTGGGATGGTCTTAACATTTCGGCGTCCAAGCTCACATGTTTGACACGGTTTTTGTAGGAGTTTTGGGCATTTCCACGGGTACTTTAATGACCTTAGTGGTAGTTAGACCCTTTTGCTGTACCGTGAACGTGAAAAAACTCATGAAAACCCGATTAATCTCCTTTCCGGCCTTTGGAAATAGTTGATGTGAGAGGCCGAAGCGTGTATAAATACCAATCAGTGTCCCAAGGCTGCCAGGTCGGTATTCTTAGACGCCACCGACTCACACGTCATCTATTTCTAAATGCCAAAAAGTAGTCAGTTGGTTTCTAATGCGTGTTGCTTTAGGTTCATGGTACATAAGAAGGATCAAACTACCACCACGGCCAAATAAGTACTCCTGGAAAGGCCCACAACTCCTACGAAAGCCTTGTCAGATGTGTGTGCTTGGGCGACGAAATGTTTAATAATATGGCTCTCAGTCCCTTCGTCAGTCACGAAGCCTTTCCTAAGATCGCCTTTTATCGGTGATGTGCTATGTTCTCAGCAAACGGATAAACAGTCTTAACCGAATCAGTGATGTTACGTACAGGGCAAGGGATGTTCAGGGCAGCCTAGTAGTGTGGTTAGTGTTCTCAGCTGCAATCACCTTTTTTTTTTTCACAGTAAAGGAAATAGCTCTAGGGCAAAAAAAATAACTGAGAAAAAAAGTCCTCCAATCACTGCCTCTGTAAGAGAGAGTTTAGACGAGTGGCCAAAAGAGAGGTCAATTTAGGGTATAGAGGTGTCTCGATACTTTCCTCTTGAACACCCAGAATTCATTCAGTGCTAACTGTGCGAATGGGAACGCCTAATTAAACCTCTTGTACTCTACTAAGTCCTTCAAAAAAAAAGGAATAAAGGCGACGTCACTGAAAACCTCTGGCAAGACGGCGTGCGCGGCGCCTCCAGTGTCCGCAGGTGTTACGTGTGTGCACTGTTTGAACGTGAATCTCAATGGCACCCGTTTATTTTACAATTGCTTATGATTCCAGGGTAGTGGTCCTTGTTTTAATTTAAACGATGCATGAATTAATATGTGCTGTATGTATTTGATTTTTTGTGTTTGTGTGTGTGTGTGTGTGTGTGTGTGTTTTCACCACCAAGGCCTGATCACGAGTTGGACTCGCAATCGCCAGCAAGTACCCTCCAAATTAGAGCAACTGCAAGGGTCATTAGTCGATCTCTGGGTACTGCCAGGACCTCACACACCACACACTCCATCTCCCTTGCTCAAGGGGGACAGTAACCACTCCTAGTCAGCGGAAAAATCCCGTACTGAGCGGGGCTCGAACCGCCGCCTGTCAGGCCGTGAAGCTTGGCAGCGCAGCGCTTTACCGACTCATCTGTCAACATAGCGGGAGGTGCTTGATTCTCCGGGGCTGTTGTGATCGGAGCAGGGTATATGAGGGCACGCGCCGCTTCATTGTCTCCTGCCGTGGGTGGCGCTGCGGCCGCCTCGTTACGCTGAAAGAGACGCCACGAAGGACTTAATGTATCCAAAGCTGTGTTAGGCTGAAGGGAGACTCGGGTTCCTGTATAACTATCGCGGTATTTACTGGTCAACGCCTACTACACGGAATAGTTAGTTTCGTGAGCCATTCCTTTCTCTGGTGTACACGGAATAGCTGATAAGTGTTTTAAGGTGGAGTTACTGTACTGTATATGCGTGGGAAATCATTGTACCTTAACTGGTTTGCTGATAGTTTGTGGTGGCTACAGGTTACTTGGTTGTGGTATCGATTTGACCTAGTGATGATGGTAACAATGATAGGACGTTAGGAATGACTTAATGTGTCCAAAGCTGTGTTAGGCTGAGGGGAGCCGCGTGTTCCTGTATAGCTATGGGGGTATTTACTGGTCAACGCCGACACGGAATAACAGCCGAGTAGTGTGGTTAGTGTTCACAGGTGGAGCCACGATACTTTATATGCGTGGGAACTGAGTGTACCGAAACTGATTAGCTGAAACAGTTTGTGACAGTTACGTTAGTTGTGGCTGTGGCACTGGTGGGACTAAGGTTGGCAGCGATCAAGTTGACTTACAATAATGAAAACACCGCTAAAAACAGATAAACACAGATTGAGACACATTCACTCGTATCAATCATCGTCTATCTATAAGTCATGCAATATTAAAATAGCTTTCTCTGCGAGTTAGACGTAAACCTCGAATTCATACAATGTCCTGAAAACCTCTTAGACTTTACTGAACACTACAAACAGTGAAAAGCTCTTTAGACTTTAGTTATCGCCACAACAATAAAGCAAAAACAAACGAGGTGATTTGTGTGTCCTGGAAGTGCGGTGTGTGTGTGTATGTGTGTGTGTGTGTGTGTGTGTGTGTGTGTGTGTGTGTGTGTCAGGCTGCTGGGCACTCTTGTCCCTGGTGACCTGGCCGCAGCTGAGACCCTCGGCAGGAGAGGCACGACTCGGGGCTTGTGATTCGTGGCCGCAATTCATGTTGTTTGGGTGGCCGACCGTCGATACTGTCTCCCTCCTCCTCCTCCTCCTCCTCCCCGCCCTCCGGTCCCACCCATGCACGAGGACATCTCCCCCATCTCCCAGAATTGTTATTTTATGGGTATTTTTGTTCTCTGTGTGTGTGTGTGTGTGTGTGTGTGTGTGTGTGTGTGTGTGTGTGTGTGTGTGTGTGTGTGTGTGTGTGTGTGTGCATTCCGGGCTTTGTGCAGGCGAGGGTCCTTGCTTGTCGTTCACCGCCGTTCTCACAGCCTTCCCTCCCCGCGGTCCACACTTCCGGGTCTTCGATTACTCCGCCTCGCTGCACTGCTTCAAGAGCCGCGTGCCGGACAGGCTCGCGCCCTCCTTAACGCTGAGGTCGGTATTTTCAGACGCTCCCGCCTCTCACATCAGCTATTTCCAAAGACCGGAAAGAACATTAATAGCGTTCTGATTAGTGTTTTTTCACGTCCATGGTACAGAAGCTTTGACAGACTACCACCAAGGTCAAAGAGCTACTCCTGGAAATACCCAATCCACCTATGAAAGCGTTGTCAAAGATGTGTTCTTGGGCCTTGAAAGGTTTAAAAATATGGTCTTTCATGCTAGTGTCTACAGGGGAATAGAATTCACGTCCATCGCAGACTCAGAGGCTCTAGTGACGGGGATGAACGTGGAGGTGACGTGTGCTCTTGCCTACAGCACATTATTTTTTCTACCTACATTTAACTTTGCTGTTGTTTCATCCGTAGTAATGTAAGGCTGATATCGTAACAAATACATTACTCTGCAGTATGTGTTTATTGTACTGTTTATATTTTTAAGAAGGAAAGCAGTATTCGTTAAACTAGTGGACAGTCAAGGTAATAAGACACCACAGACCCAAATGTTCACGACACTGATCAAGCCAACCAATTAAAGCCGTATTGCACACTGCACTAATTTGTCACCCTGGTGTTTAGTCTGTCACCGAGGCAGTAATATTTAGGCCACAACGTTTACCAGATAAATTACGATATTCATTTACCTTGTACAGACCTGTAAACTTATCGAAATATAACATGTAACACGGCCTTTTTTCTTGCTCTTTTTTTTTCGATCCCTTGCTGTCTCCCTTGCCGTAAAAAAAAAAATCACCTCCAGAATCATCTCTCGGGCTACTGACCTCTGGAGAAAGGCCACAAAGAAGACTCGATCAATCATACCTCACGCCGACCATCTGCTCACAAGAGGCATTTCCAGCGGCTGATTTTAGGGAGCCCTTGAAAAATAATCACATACTTTTTTTTAGAACAAAGGAGACAGCTCAAGGGCACAAAAAAAGGAAACAATAATAAAAAAGCCCGCTACTCGCTGCTCCTAAAAAGAATCCAAAGAAGTGGCCGAAAGAGGGGTCAACTTCGGGAGGAGAGGTGTCCTGAGACCCCCCTCTTGAAAGAGTTCAAGTCGTAGGCAGGAGGAAATACAGATGAAGGAAGATTGCTCCAGAGTTTACCAGCGTGAGGGATGAAAGAGTGAAGATGCTGATTAACTCGTGCGTAAGGGATGTGGACAGTAAAGGGATGAGCTTTAGTAGAGAGTGGTGTGCAGCGTGACCGTGGGAAGGGGGAGGCATGCAGTTAGCAAGTTCAGAAGAGCAGTCAGCGTGAAAATAACGATGGAAGATAGAAAGAGAAGCAACATGGCGGCGGAATTTAAGAGATAGAAGACTATCAGTAAGAGGAGGAGAGGTGATGAGACGAAGAGCCTTAGGCTGGATTCACACGAGCCACTTTTTAGTGGTCAGTGGCCGCCACAAAATAATGATCAAAACAGAACATAAGAACATAAGAACGTAAAGAGTCTGCGAGTCGGGCGGCTGGACCGTCGTGTTAAAGCCCCGGCCCCTTCCAATCGCGAGTTCAATCCCGCCGAGGTGCCATCTGCCGATTTTCTGTCAGAAGACCACCTATCATGCCACCACATGCTCTGGGACAAGACCAGCCAATTCTAGGGATCGCATGAGGCAATGGCATAGAGCAGGCAGCAGAAGCACTCGCCTGCGCCAGAACAGGCTGCCTCGCCTGCGACCATCGCAGAAAGAGCATCCAGGGGACCCACACCAGCCAAGCCTTGATCGACCATCAGGATCCACCGGAAGAGTCACTGCTAAAAAAAAAAAAAAAAAAAGAGGCCGGTTGGCCTATACAAGGCAGCTCCTATACACTCAACATCTCTATGGGTGCATGCACACGGTCCACTTTTTTGTGGTCGCCACAAAACAGTGGCGAGTTGTGGCGGGCGGAGCCATTTTTTCCGACCACGCCACTGTGGCCAGCGATAGATACCGTTGTTTCAAATGGCAGCGTGCACACGAGCCACTATCGGTGGCCACCACCCTGCCACCCGCCGCTTTCCCTCTGTCTTGACACTGACCTTTTTGAATTTTAACTGTCACAATAATGTATAAGTATGACCTTCACGCATAACGTGTTCAGGACATGATGAATAAGCTCTTACATGCTTACAGAATTAAGGTTTCATTTCGTTTTACAGTTTTACATATTAATAGATTCTGGTGTGGATTAACTACTGAATGTGGTAGTTTTATTTACCCGGAAGTAGAAAGTGGAAATGTTATGTAACCACAAAGACTGCTGAATTAGGTAAAACAATTACATCTAATGTGATTTTATATTCTGCATGTTCAGCCTTACATTAAGATTACCGCAAGTCTCTCTTCTACTGGCACACACTTCCTCGTGTTGGTGTCCTGCCGTGTTATACGTGGACCAGTTACTGTCATAAGATGATCAAAGCTGTCCTGTGACTTCCTGAAGCAGTCAAAAAAATATCAGGGTGCTCTTTAGCTCTGTAAATGATGTGTGGAATGCAACACGCAGTAATCTTTATTTCCTAACTATGGGTGAACCCAGTACTTTCTTCTGCGCGTTTTGCCAAGAGAGCACAGACAGCTGCTACCTCTACGAGATCCATAACCCCACGTACTGACCTCATTGGTGGCCGCCACCGAGTGGCTCGTGTGCACACTGTTCAGGGTGCACTACTTACCATTTTTCGTGGGGACCATTTTTTTGGTGGCCACTTTTTGTGGCGGCCACTGACCATGTCTCGTGTGAACCCAGCCTAGATTTTGTCTTTTCTTACCTGTTTTCTGTTGTTTTTGTAGAGATGACACGATTGGCTTCAGTATACCTTCCTTTTACAACGTGTAATGAACGTGTTGTTACCTAGGTCATCTGGTTATTAAGAGTACTATCTTGCTGGCACCACCCCGCGCCCCTGGACCCTCGGGATCTCCAGCACCGCCGTGAACGCCCCGGGGGAGCCGAGGCGCTCTGCATGCCGGGACCCCTGGGCCCTGAGCTCGCCAGGGAGACCTTGGGCCCCCTGACGCTCCCCAGCCCCGCTGAGGCGAGGGGGGTTGGAGCAAGACTTGACTCTTAAACCACCAGACGAGAATATTAAGTTAATCGAAACTACCGTGAAGGCGCCGATCACGGAGTTTGTCGGATCCGGGATGGCCGAACGAAGGGCCGAAGGAACGTGACAGATCATCCTAAGAATGACCTTGGGATGGTTTTCGGGGCAGCATCCGTTTGCCTCTTATCCTTATTGCTTCCCTTTTTGCTTATTTTGCATATTCCCTCTCTCTCTCTCTCTCTCTCTCTCTCTCTCTCTCTCTCTCTCTCTCTCTCTCTCTCTCTCTCTCTCTCTCTCTCTCTCTCTCATTATTGTAGTAATAGTAGTAGTAGTAGTAACAGTAATAGCAGTAGCAGTAGTAGTAGTAGTAGTAGCAGTAGTAGTAGTAGTAGTAGTAGTAGTAGTAGTAGTAGTAGTAGTAGAAATAGTAGTTAGACCAAATCTGAGTATTGT
>NW_026111176.1:0-5000 GCF_024679095.1 Eriocheir sinensis | reverse complement strand
TCTTTTCATTCATCTTCTTTTCTTATTCTTATGTTCTTCTTCCTCCTCCTCCTCCTCCTCCTCCTCTTTCATCTCCTCCTCCTCTTTTTTTTCTTTTCTTCTTTTGTCTCCTCTTCCTCCTCCTCCTCTTCCTCCTCCTCCTCCTCTTTCTTCTTCTCTTCCTTTACGTGTCCCTCACCCTCTTTCATTCGCTTAACTTTCTTCTTCCTCCTCTTTCATCTCCTCCTTTTCCTCCTCCTATTACGCCATCTCTTTCTTTCCTTTCTTTTGATCCTGCATTGCTTTCAACTTATATTTTTTCTCCACCTCCTTTTCCTCTTCCTCTTCCTCCACCTCCACTTCACCTCCTCCGTCCTCTCCTCCTCCTCCTCCTCCTCCTTATATTTCTTCTTCTCTCCCTTAACATTTTTCTCCTTTTCCTTTTCGTTGTTTCTCCTGATCAATTCCCTCTTTCTCCTCCTCCTCCTCCTCTCTCTCTCTCCCGTGGGGGGGGTGAGAGGTGAGGGCAACTGACCACCAATTCCGAGAACTGGTTCCAAGATAATCCCGATATTGCGGGAGTTTCAATGGCATGACCTCATGGCGGCCTCCCTCTCTCTCTCTCCCCGCGGCCGACTCACGAACGTGGAGTTGCCTGCCTCGGGACACCCACCTGCAGCGCTACACTCAGGGTGATGATGGTGATGGTGGCTGTTTTGATGTGAGAACTGACTGCCAACTGATGACGGGTAACCAGTGCCTTCCATATAGTCTGTTTCCTTCTCCAATTATAAATGAAGGAGAGTAATTGATTGTGGTGTGTGTGTGGTGTAAGAACTGACTGCCAACTGACAGGCGTAACCAGTGTCTTCCATATAGTCTGTTTCCTTCTCCAATTCATAAACGAAGGAGCGTAACTGTTGGTGGTGGTATTGACTATATAGTGTGTGTGTCGTGTAAGACCTGAGTGCCAGCTGATGAGGGGTAACCAGCGCCTTCCATATTGTCTGTTTCTTTCTCCATTCATAAACGAAGGAGTCTAACTGATGATTGTGGTATTGACTATATAGTGTGTGTGTGTGTGTAAGGACTGAACTGATGCGAGGTAACCAAGGTCTTCCATATGCTGCGTTTCCTTGGCTGACTCGTAAACTAAGGTGATGGATCTGACACCCTCGGGACCTACCTACAGCGATACACTCGGCCTGATGGTTATGTTGATGCTGTTGACTAGCGTGGTGGTAAGGACTGACTGCTACTTGATGCCAGGTAACCAAGGTCTCCAAATGCTGTATTCTCTTGGCCTTATTCGTAAACAAAGGCGCGTAGTTGCCTGCCTCGAGACACACCTTCAGCGATACACTACTACACTGATGATGATGGGGGCGTTGACTAGCGTGGTTTAAGGACTGACTGGGAACTCATGCGGGCTAACAGACTTCTTATATGCTGCGTTTCCTTCGATTCTTAAGCAAGGGTGCCTAAGTGACTGTCTCGGGACCCACCTGAGGCGCTACACTCGGGCTGATATTGTTGTTGATACTCTTGACCAGCGTGGTGGAAGGACTGCTGGTGTAAGGAGTGCCAACTGGTGTGCAATGATAAGGCCTTCCATAGTCTGTTGTTTCCTTGGCTGACTCGTGAACAAAGGAATGGAGCTTGTTAAATCTGAAAAACCTCAGAAGTGTAGTTTGCATGAGTTTTGTTATGTTTTCTTAAGTCTACCTCAAAATGGGTTGGCCAGCTCGTTTCTCTTATTTGTCGTGTTCCTATATTGTGCCAGTATTATATTCTTGCCACTGTATTTCTAGTTTTCAAAGGTGCTGTATTCTAAGGATGAGAAACCTAAGTACTTATGCTTATTAGTATTGCATTTATGTAGTATAAGATATAAGTCCTACTTCATATGTTGTGTTGTTTTTGTACTTTTGTAAGACTGTAGTGAAGAAAGTCAGAATTAGACCTGTGGACAAAGGCATGGCGTCTCATTATCCCTAGAACTTCTCCTATTCTCCGAGTTCCTGCACGATGAAGAAATAGAAGCTCTTCATTCTGGTGCCCAGACCCGGGAATTAAGTACCTAAGCTCAAGATTTAGACAAGTTTGTGCAGTGGACGACGACATGGAGAAGCTTAAGAAGAAGAGAGCGGCGAGAAGAGGCTGGGTGACGCGGACAGCACAAGAGCTCTCCGCTATGCTGACTCAGCCTTCGCCCTCTATAAGTGAACTTGAGGCCGTCATCCAAGAGTTCAACAAAAGACTAGCCAAGTTAGATGAAGTACAAGAAGAACTAGAAGAAGAAGTCGAAGTTGAAGAACTAGACCAAGAATTAGATGAAGCTTACGCCTTCAAACAAGAAAGTATGAAAGCCAGAGTTCAAGCCGAGGATAAGATACGAGAGTTAGCAGTGGCAGCAGCCCCAGCTGGGTTTCCAGCCCCAAGTTTAGTAAGTGGATCACAAAACTCAGAAGCTGTGAACGTGAAGTTACCCAAATTGGAGCTGCCTAAGTTCAGTGGTGAAGTCACGCAATGGCAGTCTTTTTGGGACCAGTTCAACAGCCACATTGATGCTACTAACCTTCCAGTAATTAGTAAGTTCACCTATTTGTTGTCTCTGCTGGAAGGGGATGCCAAGAGTGTGGTCAAGGGGTTGGCACATACCAGTGATAATTATCAAGTTGCCCGTGACTTGTTGAAAGACCGCTATGGAAAGCCAGAAAGAATCATTTTTGCTCACGTCCAGGCTTTGTTATGTGGTCATGTCAACCTTACCCAAAGTGGAACAAGGAGTGTTGCACAACTATGGAAGTTGCGCGATGAAATCCTAACACATATTCGTAGTTTAGAAGCTTTAGGTGTCAGTGGGAAGCAGTGTGAAGTGTTTCTCACCCCTATAATCCTGTCCCGTCTGCCCAATGAACTGAGGCTGGAATGGGCCAGGGATGGGGATGGACACGAAAGTGATTTGGAGTGGCTGTTGCAATTCCTACACAAAGAAATATCAAGATTAGAAAGGTCAGAAGCCTTTAAAGGTAAGAAGGCCACTAGTGAGGAAAAGAAGTTTGAAAGTAAAGGTTCTAAGGAAAAGGCTTACTCCGCTGCAGCCCTCCACGCTTCTTCTAAGCAAGACGGTGTTCTCTGTTCCTTTTGTGGTAAAAAGCATAAGTCAGAGAATTGCTATGCTGTGTTAAACTTAGATGGAAAGGAGCGAGGTGAAAAAATAAAAGGTTTAGGTCTCTGTTTCAAGTGTTTAAAAGGTGGACACATGTCAAGAGAATGTAAGGCCCACATAAAGTGTACAAGATGTAATGGTATGCACAATGTACTAATGTGTGGCGTGAAGTTAGATTTAAGCTTAAAGAAGGAAGAAGACAAAGAAAGCAAAAGTGGTGACACAAGTGCCAAGCCTGAGAATGTAGTACTTCTGTCTGGACAGGGTAGTAACTGCACTATTTTACAGACGGCAAAGGTCCAAGTAAGCACAGGAGATGGTGATATTGTAGTAGCTAAGGTTATGTTTGATAATGGTGCAGATAGAACCTATGTCAGCAGTAACTTTGTGAAAAGGTGTAAGCCAAAGTGGATCACTAGTACACCTATACTGTACTCTAGTTTCGGAGGTCACAGTGTTGGAAAAAATGAACAGAGGAATGTTTATAGGTTACAGCTGTGGGACTCTGAAAGGAAAAGTGTACCCATTATTGCAGCTGAAATACCCAAAATATGTCAGCCTTTAGTAAGACCTGTTGTTCCCAGTGCTGTGCTTAATTCATTTTCTCATGTTGCATTAGCAGATGGTTATCAGCAGGACTCTCCTCTTGAAATTGATATCCTGATTGGGTTAGATTTCTATTGGACATTGATTTCTCCTGCAGAAGCTGTGCAAATGAGTAGCGTTGTAGCCATGAAGTCTGTCTTTGGATATGTACTATCTGGTAAGATATCTGAGTGTATTCCCACATCCTCTGAGTACTCTACTCCACAAATGTTGTGTATCTCCAGTGTTTCAGATGCTGATTTAAGAAGGTTTTGGGATCTGGAAACTGTAGGGGTTAAGCCTAAGGAAGTTGTAGAAAGTTACAGTGATACCAGAGTACACAAGGAATTTGAGAGTACAGTTCAGTGTGTGGATGACCGCTATGAGGTCACTCTTCCATGGAAGGATGAATTTGCGAAGGAAAGACTTATGAACAATGAAGGTTCAGCAAGAAAGAGGTTAAGTAAGTTAATGATTAAGTTAGATAAGGACAAAGAACTAAAGAAGGAATATCAAAAGGTATTTGATAGTTATGAATCTGATCTCATAGTAGAAGAAGTACCTAGTGAAGAAATCTCAGGTGTGAGTCCCGTGTACTACATGCCATACCGTCCGGTAGTAAAGTTAAGTAGTACAAGTACTAAGGTAAGGCCAGTCTTTGATGCGTCTGCCACTGGTTACAATGGGGTGGCATTGAATGACTGTTTGCTGTCGGGACCATCGCTCAACCCGGACTTGGTTGAAGTACTCATCCGCTTCCGTCGTTGGCCCTTTGCTCTAACAGCAGACATAGCTAAGGCTTTTTTACAAGTCACTGTTCAAAGGAATGACAGAGATGTCCATAGATTTTTGTTGCCAAGAGAAGACGGTACGGTGCGGCACATGCGATTCACACGTGTACCCTTTGGTAACACAGCAAGTCCTTTTCTGTTGAATGCTACTATCAAACATCATTTGAACAAGTATCCAGAAACAAGTGTAGTACAAGAACTAAAGTCTGAGATGTACACGGATAATTGGTTAAGTGGTGCAGATTCAGTCGTAGAGGCGTCTGAAAAATTCTGTGAAGCACGTAGTATTTTAGCTGATGCTAGTATGGATCTTACAAAGCTTGTGTCGTTAGTAGCTTCTAAGTCAAGAGTCGCTCCCATAAAGTCAGTTACTTTGCCAAGATTAGAGCTTATGGGAGCTCTTTTGTGTTCAAGACTGGTAGACTTTGTTAAGACTTCCCTTAAGTTGGATAGTGACACTCAAGTTGTATGTT
>NW_026111175.1:0-28183 GCF_024679095.1 Eriocheir sinensis | reverse complement strand
TTCATATTAAATGGAAAACACGACTGCTTAAGAAAATGTCACCTAAACAGTTATTGCTACGTAAGATTGCCACCGATAAAAACGACCGTATGAGGAATTAGTCTCCAAAACACACTTGTGACACCGTTGGAAAAATGTGTGAGAATGGAAACTAAAAAAACAACAACTTAAAACTCCTGAATCAGTCATTAACACGTAGGAATGACATCACCAACACGATATTCCTAACTTTCAACAAACAAGACAAAAACAGTGTACTTGGAAAATGTACTTGGAAAATGTACTTGGTAAATGTCATGTCTTGGTTAAATGTCATGTACTTGGAAAATGCCACTTCAATATGAGTAGAATATCGTGAGTTTTAGAAGTAGTTAACCTTCCTGAAGTGACTCGTTACAAAGTCGTATATTGTGTTTGATGTGTAAACTCGAGGAAACGAAGAAAATGAATTAGTTTGAAGGTGGACTGCTGTGAATCCTTTTGAGGGAAGAAGACTGATGTGCGTCCTGAGAAACTTACATATCAAACATTATATAGACTAAATAACTACCATGAGTAAAAATACTAGAATAACAAACATATTTTTAGCATCATACATTTTCCCACACGTACAAGACAGGACATGAAACGGTACACTATTTTTTTTTACAACAAAGGAGACAGCTCAAGGGCACAAAAAAGGAAATAATAATAAAAAAGCCCACTACTCGCTGCTCCTAACTATTTTTTTATTCAGAAACACATACTATTAAAGGATGCAAAGATTTATATTGTTACGAATGTGCTGTATGTGAATGATTGTATGTGTAATGTGATGAAATTGTAGCATGATGCAATGTTAGCTCAGCATGGTGCAACTCTACTTGTTGGGACAAGAGAGACAGAGGGGAGCCTGGGGCCTCCGGCCGCCGGGCAGGAAGTGCTGAGTCGGCAGAGTGGAGAGGGGCGAGCGAGAGGCGCTGAGGGGTAGTTGAGATGACGCGTGTCTGGGCTTGAGAGAGGGTTCAGCGGTGTGCTCCGCTCGCGAACGGTGTGCATCCGGTGTGCGTGGCTGCCGTGCCCCTGTACTGTGCCTGATTAACTAACTGTTCTGTGCCCTTGAAAGTTGCTGTACTCTGTACTGTGTGAGGAACCTGTCATTAAACTAGAACTTAGTGTTGAACGTGTATCCTTTGTGCCCTGCCCCGTTCCCTCCTCCCCTCGGTGTTCGGTGTGGGCCGCTGTGACTGGTGCCCGTGTGGTTGTTCTGGTGGGGATCACGCCGCCAGCCTGCCCGTGTATGGTGTGTGGTAGGGGGGGTGGCGTAACACTTGGTGTCAAAGGAGTGGGATAAGTGAACAGTGAAGCGCGCCGAGTGTCATGGCGTCCCCCAGTGATCGCCGTGAGGGTGAGGAGACGGGCTAGGCCGAGGCTGACGTGGGTGAGGTGAAGCCGGGCCAGATGGACTTGTTCGCTGCCATGTTGGCCAGTCTGAGGCAGGAATTGGATCAGAGAACAGAGAGGGCAGAACAGAGGGCAGACGAGAGGGCACGCCATCTTGCCGAGGTCCTCCAGAGCAGTCTCTCGTCCCTGAAGGCGGAAACCCAGCAGTACACTGACAAGGCCTGCGACAGCGTTAAGAGTGAACTGCTGGGAGAGGTGCAGACTCTGAAAGGCGAGGTCCAGGGCCTGGGGGAGGAGGTGGAGGCGGAGAGGCAGCGGCGAGAGTTGGCAACGTCACGCGGGGAGGAACAAGGAGCGTCACGTGCGCTGGCGGCGGGTGCACGGGCGGCGGACTGGCGGGGCTCCGCGTGGGGTCCCTGGCAAGGGCCCCTGAAGCCCGGTGGCGTCGTGGCGGAGCCGGTGGAGGCTGCAGGAGGCGGAGCCGTCGGAGCCGCTCCCTTGGGTCCAGCTGGTGCTGGAGTCGGACCCATTAACCCTGCCTCGTTGCCTCTCACCGCCTCCCTCTCCGCCATGCCGGCCGGCTTGCAGCCCACGTGGTCCGCCCGCTCCTCTCTGCGGCCCCTCGGCCTCCCCGCGCTCAGGGAGGCTTAATTAAGCCAGCGGGGCACGACGGGAAGTTGGCGTGGAAGGCCCAGTTCAAGATGCCAGCTGCTGCCCAGGGCTGGGGCGAGGATGAGAAGGCGCTGCTGCTGACGACAGCGCTACGGCCTACGGGGCTCAGTGGACGGGCCCGGCCGCTTGGTGGGGAGCGCCGAGAGGACCTTGGGGCGGCCTGACATGCCGGCCGCTACACGACTCCAGGACGCTCCACAGAGGCTGTGTGGCGTCACGGGGCACTGCGTGCAGTCTGAGGGCCCAGTGGAGGCTCGTATCGGCGTAGGCAGCGCTGTGGAGCGCCGGCCGATGGACGTCGCCGATCGAGACGAGCCGTGCGTACTGGGCCTCGACTACCTGACGCAGGGCGAGGCCTGTGCCGACCTTGGACGGGAGCTGGAGAGGCTGCGCGGACAGGCGCCTTTGCTCCCGAAGGTCGGCTGTGCAGAGGTAGTCGCGGCGGAGCGACTGCACCTTGCCCCGGGGACGGAGGCCAGAAAGGTCCTGTGTTGCGGGTCGGACGCGATGCCAGCGGAAGACGCGGTGGAGTCCACGGAGGGCCTGCAGCTGCCTGATGGTGTGGCAGCCGGACGGAGTCTCGAAGGAGCGGGGGAGGAGTCAGTCACGGTGCTGGTGGCTAACTCCTCCGACGAGGCTCGGAAAGTACCCGCTGGTGCCAAGCTGGGCACCTGTGAAGAGGTGGAACAACAAGAGGAAGCGTCGGGGAGCGCGGAGTCGGCCGCTGTGAGGCCGCTGCCCGACTTCCTGGAGGATTCGGCGCACCGGAGCGCCGCTCACCTGACGGAGGCGCAGACGAAAATGCGCCACACCCTGGCCCAGTACGCGGACGTGTTTAGCAGGGGTGACTTGGATCTGGGCCGCACGGGGTTGGTGAAGCATGGCATCAACACGGGAAATAGTGTGCCCACCAGGAGCCCGCCCCGACGTGTCGTGCCGGTCAGGCGGGAGGAACTGCAGCGCGCCGTCAACGAGCTGGCGGCGCAGGGGGTGATGGAGCGGACAGACAGTCCATGGCCCTCAGCAGTCGTCCTGGATATGAAGAAGGACGGCACACAGCGCTTCTGTGAGGACTGCCGGGCGCTGAGGGACGAGACTGGCGAGGACTCTCACCCCCTGCCGTGGACCGACGACGCGCTGACAAGGGCCTTGGAGTTCGGGGCATTGTCGACGATCAGCGGCCTAGCGGCGGCCGCCCCGCCCTGCCATGACTTCCGGGGCCGGATGGCGAAGGTGAAGATGAAGGCAGCGTCGATGAAGGCGAGCCCGGAGAGCCTCCGTGGTTCGTGCGGGGGCTGTGGCAAGAGGGGGCATAGGTGCAGTCGGTGCCTGGGGGAGCGAAGGACGCGTTCCCTCGACCGGCTGAGCCCCGACGCCCTCCAGCCGCGCCGTAAGGACTATGGCCAGTCAGGCCACCGCTTGAGTGCCTGTCCCAGGCCCAGGGACGCGGCGCGGGTGGGAAGCGCGGACGGGCTGGAGAAGGGAGCCGACCTCCAGCCGTCTCCCGCCCTCGGGCCCCGCCTTGTGTAAGCTGCCGCCGCCCGACCAGCGTGTTGCCAGTGGGAGGCTTAGCAGTTGTAGCCACGACGCGTGACAGTGGACACCGGGGGCTGAGGAGTCCTCGGCGCGGCCTGACCCGGGGTAGTGTGTGCTGCTGGAGGGGCCAGTGGAGGCTCGTATCGGCGTAGGCAGCGCTGTGGAGCGCCGGCCGATGGATGTCGCCGATCGAGACGAGCCGTGCTTGCTGGGCCTCGACTACCTGACGCAGGCCAGTAAGGCTCGTGGTGGCCTCGGACGGGAGCTGGAGAGGGTGACCGGAATGGTGCCCTTTGCTTCCAGGAGGTTTTCGAGCATGGCTGCGTGGGGAGGTAGTCACGGCTGGGCGAGGGCACCTTGCCCCGAGGGTGGAGGCCAGGAGCCGGTGTCGACTGTCCCGAGCGTCACGTGGGGCGGATGGCGTGGAAGAGCCCACTGAGGACTGACGGCTGGTCGACGGCGTGGCTGACAGGCGGAGCCCCTTGGGGGCGCGAGAAGAGACTGTGGAGGACAGACTGATTTATGTGTATTGCATGTATTTTTCTGTGTTCAATGTTCGGCCGGGAGCTCAGGCTACCGGTGGATTTGGCCACGGGGCAGCCCCCCCGACGTGAGCTTGCCCACCGTCACCTCTGGCTTCGCAGCGGCACTGCAGGAAACCCTGGCTGAGGTGCACCGACGCGTACGGGGCAAGCTCAAGGTGGCAGGCCAGGCCATGAAGGAGACATACGACCGGCGCATGAGGGACGTGAGGTACTCCGTGGGTGACAGAGTGTGGCTGCATAACCCCCGCCGTAAACGAGGGCTCTCGCCGAAGCTACAGAGCCCCTGGGAAGGGCCGTACACGGTGGTGGCAGCCCTCTCTGACGTCACCTACCGGATCCGACGGGGACGAAAGCGCCCGTCTGTTGTCCACGCGGACCGGCTGTGGCGTTACCACGGTCCAGGGCGCTACTCCTGGGGCCACGGCGAGGAAGGAGAGGACGTAGGCCCCAGCAGCAGCGACGAGGACGTGTCGGAGGTTGACCAAGGGGCGAACGAGAACATGGGCGGTGCGGGCGAAGCGGCAGATGTCAGTGACGACCCTGGGCAAGTACTTGGGGCCGACGACGCGGCTCTGGGTGCCACCGCCTGCCTGCCGCCGCCCGCATCCCAGCGGCGCCCTCGGCGAGAGAGGCGTCGGCCGGGATGGTTAAGAGACTTTAGTGATGTCCCAGGGGACTGATTAGTTTGATTAATTTCATGTTTTGTTTGTTGAATGTTGGGGCAGCCGGGTCGACTGCCTTCTGAAGGGGGAGATAGTGTTACGAATGTGCTGTATGTGAATGATTGTATGTGTAATGTGATGAAATTGTAGCATGATGCAATGTTAGCTCAGCATGGTGCAACTCTACTTGTTGGGACAAGAGAGACAGAGGGGAGCCTGGGGCCTCCGGCCGCCGGGCAGGAAGTGCTGAGTCGGCAGAGTGGAGAGGGGCGAGCGAGAGGCGCTGAGGGGTAGTTGAGATGACGCGTGTCTGGGCTTGAGAGAGGGTTCAGCGGTGTGCTCCGCTCGCGAGCGGTGTGCATCCGGTGTGCGTGGCTGCCGTGCCCCTGTACTGTGCCTGATTAACTAACTGTTCTGTGCCCTTGAAAGTTGCTGTACTCTGTACTGTGTGAGGAACCTGTCATTAAACTAGAACTTAGTGTTGAACGTGTATCCTTTGTGCCCTGCCCCGTTCCCTCCTCCCCTCGGTGTTCGGTGTGGGCCGCTGTGACTGGTGCCCGTGTGGTTGTTCTGGTGGGGATCACGCCGCCAGCCTGCCCGTGTATGGTGTGTGGTAGGGGGGGTGGCGTAACAATATGTATTAGAGCCATGTACAAACTGTAGAAATGTTCAGGTTTACAAAATCATTCGGATCATTGTAATTTTTTTTAAAGAATATTCATTTATACTATTAATGATGTGGTGTGTGTGTGTGTGTGTGTGTGTGTGTGTGTGTGTGTGTGTGTGTGTGTGTGTGTGTGTGTTTATTTATTCGCATTCAAGTATCTATGTTTAACAGAAACTAAATAAAGTAGACAGGAAAAATACCTCAAGTTAATAAGCCGGTCAAATGAGTAGAAAGTCAGTTCAGCAAAACAACAACAACAACAACAAAAAAAAACAAAAAAAAACAAACCGATTCTAAATACCACCACCACCACCAACAACAACAGCCGTAAGTCACCTTAATACACCATAGATTCCACATGCCTCTATAGTTAATACCAACATACCAGTGCCTTACGCAACAACAACAACAACAACAACAACAACAATTATAATAATAATAATAATAATAATAATAATAATAATAATAATAATAATAATAATAATATGGATAACAAAATGAAGAACAAGAACAAGAAGAACAAGAGCAAGAACAAGAAAAATAAGAAGACGAAGAAAAAGAAAAGAAAAGAACCTAACAATAACAGAAACAACAATAACCAACAGCAACAAAACAAATCATATCGAAAAACAAAAACAAAAAACACACACATAGAAAAACAATCCCCAGAACACGTCACAAACAGGAAACGAACAAAACAGAAGTGGGTGACATTCCAACTCCAATCCCTTATAAAACCCTTCCTTAATGATCGGCTGTCGAACACTAATAAATACAGATAAGATAAAGAAAAGGGCACGTGAGCCTTTCCCCCACGACCAGGTGTTGAGCTAATAAATCCTCAGGTAATTCAGGTAACCCTTATCTTCCCTTACACCTGAGACGAACGCAAGAACTTAAGCACCTACGCATGTTATATTCTTACGTCAATGTGTGTTGTTTTGCTCTCTCTCTCTCTCTCTCTCTCTCTCTCTCTCTCTCTCTCTCTCTCTCTCTCTCTCTCTCTCTCTCTCTCCCAACGTTGTCCAGTGTCGCGGTATTTATACATCATTTTTGTTATTATCCTAAAAACGACACAATCTCAACACTATGACCATATTAGATTATCCAGCCATTTAATTAAATTAAGTGAAAGGTATTAAGTAGCTGACATATGAGAGGAAGCGAGAAGTCTTGAGAGTGTGTGGCAGATATGTGGGGCGGTGCTGACCCACATAGGTCTACACCCCACCGGCCAGTTTCAAATGGAAATACTACAGTACCTTTAGGATAAATTTACTGATAGATAGAAAGGTTTTAAGAAACGTGAGAAATACAGCGCGGTTTGGTGCAAGATGTTCCGGGCTCGAAGATAAATTGTACCAGACCTTTGGCCCGAAGAACCACCGGTGACCGAGAGAGCCTGCCAGGGTTGAGGAAGCCTGGGGAGGGGGGGTAGAAGGGGAGGCCGACGATAGGGGAGTTACGCCGGGAGGGAAAGGATGGGGAGAACGAAGGATGAGGATGGGGAGGCCGACGATAGGGGAGTTACGTCGGGGAAGGATGGGAGGGAAAGATGAGGATAGGGAGGCCGACGATAGGGGAGTTTCGCCGGGGGGAATGATGGGGAGGGGGAAGGATGGGGAGGGGGAGGGGTGGATTCCTCAACAGGAACGAGCTCAGTAGAGCATATCGTGGTCATTATTGTAGATAGCCCTCGTCAGTGTCACAGATTCCGTCGACTGGAACGTGCTCAATACTGTAATCCAAGTCATCTGTATCCTTGGCCTCCTCGACGGGAACGAGTGACGTTTGAAGATTGGGCTCGTCATCTGCAGGACCGACTTCCTCAGATTCATGGGCGGCATGTCCTCCATTTTCAACGTTGGGGATGACCAGCTCTTTAACAAGGTCGTTATTTTCTTCCATGAAGATGTCCAGCGCTTTCACAAGGTCGTCATTTTCTTCCATGAAGATGTCCAGCACTTTGATAAGGTCGTCATTTTCTTCACTGGAGAAGGCCAGCGCTTTGACAAAGTTGTCATTTTCTTCCTTGGAGAGGGCCACCGCTTTGACAAGGTCGTTAATTTCATCCATGGAAATGGCCAACGCTTTTACAAGCTCGTCATCTTCAGCCTTGGGGATGGCCAGCGCTTTTACAAGCTCGTCATCTTCAGCCTTGGGGATGTCCAGCGCTTTTACAAGCTCGTCATCTTCAGCCTTGGGGATGTCCAGCGCTTTTACAAGCTCGTCATCTTCAGCCTTGGGGATGTCCAGCGCTTTTACAAGCTCGTCATCTTCAGCCTTGGGGATGTCCAGCGCTTTTACAAGCTCGTCATCTTCAGCCTTGCAGATATCCAGCGCTTTTACAAGTTCGTCATCTTCAGCCTTGCAGATATCCAGCGCTTTTACAAGTTCGTCATCTTCAGCCTTGCAGATATCCAGCGCTTTTACAAGCTCGTCATCTTCAGCCTTGCAGATATCCAGCGCTTTTACAAGCTCGTCATCATCAGCCTTGCAGATATCCAGCGCTTTTACAAGTTTGTCATCTTCAGCCTTGCAGATATCCAGCGCTTTTACAAGCTCGTCATCTTCAGCCTTGCAGATATCCAGCGCTTTTACAAGTTCGTCATCATCAGCCTTGGGGATGGCCAACGCTTTTACAAGCTCGTTATCTTCAGCCTTGCAGATATCATGCGCTTGTGCAAGTTCGTCATCTTCAGCCTTGCAGATATCCAGCGCTTTTACAAGGTCGTCATCTTCAGCCTTGCAGATATCCAGCGCTTGTACAAGTTCGTCATCTTCAGCCTTGCAGATATCCAGCGCTTGTACAAGTTCGTCATCTTCAGCCTTGCAGATATCATGCGCTTGTACAAGGTCGTCATCTTCTGCCTTGCAGATATCATGCGCTTGTACAAGGTCGTCATCTTCAGCCTTGCAGATATCATGCGCTTGTACAAGGTCGTCATCTTCAGCCTTGCAGATATCCAGCGCTTTTACAAGGTCGTCATTTTCAGCCTTGCAGATATCATGCGCTTGTACAAGTTCGTCATCTTCAGCCTTGCAGATATCATGCGCTTGTACAAGTTCGTCATCTTCAGCCTTGCAGATATCCAGCGCTTGTACAAGTTCGTCATCTTCAGCCTTGCAGATATCATGCGCTTGTACAAGTTCGTCATCTTCAGCCTTGCAGATATCCAGCGCTTGTACAAGGTCGTCATCTTCAGCCTTGCAGATATCCAGCGCTTTTACAAGGTCGTCATCTTCAGCCTTGCAGATATCCAGCGCTTTTACAAGGTCGTCATCTTCAGCCTTGCAGATATCCAGCGCTTGTACAAGGTCGTCATCTTCAGCCTTGCAGATATCCAGCGCTTGTGCAAGCTCGTCATCTTCAGCCTTGCAGATATCCAGCGCTTGTGCAAGGTCGTCATCTTCAGCCTTGCAGATATCCAGCGCTTGTGCAAGGTCGTCATCTTCAGCCTTGCAGATATCCAGCGCTTGTGCAAGGTCGTCATCTTCAGCCTTGCAGATATCCAGCGCTTGTGCAAGGTCGTCATCTTCAGCCTTGCAGATATCCAGCGCTTGTGCAAGGTCGTCATCTTCAGCCTTGCAGATATCCAGCGCTTGTACAAGGTCGTCATCTTCAGCCTTGCAGATATCCAGCGTTTGTACAAGGTCGTCATCTTCAGCCTTGCAGATATCCAGCGCTTTTACAAGGTCGTCATCTTCAGCCTTGCAGATATCCAGCGCTTGTACAAGGTCGTCATCTTCAGCCTTGCAGATATCCAGCGCTTGTGCAAGCTCGTCATCTTCAGCCTTGCAGATATCCAGCGCTTGTACAAGGTCGTCATCTTCAGCCTTGGGGATGGCCAACGCTTTTACAAATTCGTCATCTTCAGCCTTGCAGATGTCCAGCGCTTTTACGAGTTCGTCATCATCAGCCTTGCAGATGTCCAGCGCTTGTACAAGGTCGTCATCTTCAGCCTTGGGGATTGCCAGCGCTTTTACAAGGTCGTCATCATCACCCTTGCAGATGGCCAGCGCTTTTACAAGGTCGTCATCTTCAGCCTTGAAGATGGCCAGCGCTTTTACAAGTTCGTCATTCTTTTCCATGAAGATGTTCAGCGTTTTGACAAGGTCGTTAATTTCATCCATGGAGATGGCCAACGCCTTAACAAAGTCGTCATTTTCTTTCTTGGACATGGCCAGCGCTTTGACAAGGTTGTTATTTTCTTCCATGAAGATGTCCAGCGCTTTTACAAGGTCGTTATTTTTATCCCTGGAAATGGCCAGCGCTTTGACTAAGTCGTCATTTTCTTCCTTGAACATGTCCAGCGCTTTTACAATGTCGTTATTTTCATCCTTGGAAATGTCCAGTGCTCTGACAAGATCGTTATTTTCAGCCTTGGATATGGCCAGCGCCTTGACAATGTCGATATTTTCATCCTTGGAAATGTCCAGCGCTCTGACAAGATCGTTATTTTCAGCCTTGGATATGGCCAGCGCCTTGACAATGTCGTTATTTTCATTCTTGGAAATGTCCAGCGCTCTGACAAGATTGTTATTTTCAGCCTTGGATATGGCCAGCGCCTTGACAATGTCGTTATTTTCATCCTTGGAAATGTCCAGCGCTCTGACAAGATCGTTATTTTCAGCCTTGGATATGGCCAGCGCCTTGACAATGTCGTTATTTTCATCCTTGGAAATGTCCAGCGCTCTGACAAGATCGTTATTTTCATCCTTGGATATGGCCAGCGCTTTGATAAGGTTGTTATTTTCATCCTTGGAAATGTCCAGCGCTCTGACAAGATCGTTATTTTCAGCCTTGGATATGGCCAGCGCCTTGGCAATTTCGTTATTTTCATCCTTGGAAATGTCCAGCGCTCTGACAAGATCGTTATTTTCAGCCTTGGATATGGCCAGCGCTTTGATAAGGTCGTTATTTTCATCCTTGGAAATATCCAGCGCTCTGACAAGATCGGTATTTTCAGCCTTGGATATGGCCAGCGCTCTGACAAGATCGTTATTTTCATCCTTGGAAATGTCCAGCGCTCTGACAAGATCGTTATTTTCATCCTTGGAAATGTCCAACGCTCTGACAAGATCGTTATTTTCAGCCTTGGAGATTTCCAGCGCTTTGATAAGGTCGATATTTTTATCCTTGGAAATGTCCAACGCTCTGACAAGATCGTTATTTTCAACCTTGGAGATTTCCAGCGCTTTGATAAGGTCGATACTTTCATCCTTGGAAATGTCCAGCGCTCTGACAAGATCGTTATTTTCAGCCTTGGAGATTTCCAGCGCTTTGATAAGGTCGATACTTTCATCCTTGGAAATGTCCAGCGCTCTGACAAGATCGTTATTTTCAGCCTTGGATATGGCCAGCGCTTTGATAAGGTCGTTATTTTCTTGCCGGGAGAAAGACACGACTTTTTGCTGCCTGTCAATTTCATTCCTAGCGTTAGACAGATCACTAAGCAGGCCGTGGTTTTCTCCCTGGAATAAGGACACGAATTTTCGGAGCCTGTGAATTATTTTTCCAGCGTTAGATAAGTCACTGAGCAGGACGCTATTTTCGCGTCGCGATAAGTGAAGGTCATTGATCAGGCCGCTGTTTTCTTCCTCCAGCGCTAATCTTTGCTGCTCTTTCTCTCTCCAAGCCGTTTCTTGAGCCAGCACCGCCCTGTGCAGGACGCTGGCTTCATCTATGGCCTGAAGTAGAAGGACGGACAAGAGGGCGTTTTGTCTTTTTAGGTCCTGCAACGCCAGCTGACTCCGCTCTTGTTCGGCCAGCAGATCAGCAATCACCCAGGCCTTGTGGGGCCCGAGCTGTCCCGCCGGGGGTCCTCCCTCCACAGGCCCGGCGGCGCGCAGCCCTTCGGCTGGCGGGGTTGTAGGGCCGAGCCCGGTGTACTCCAGAAGCAGATTGGTGGCCAAGGCCCACCACATCAGTGCCAGAACAACGTCAATTCTCATCGTGGTGATGATAATTGAAATACGTCTGAATATAAATAAGTGCAGAAGTGAGAGACAACGAGGGAAAGCGAAAGTGAGCTGAGAGCCGGACGGCAACGGCAGCAGGAAAAGAGGGCAGCAGAAGTGTGTCCCGCCTCTTCCTCCTCCTTGCCGTGTTACCCAACTTATTAAGGATGGCGAATGCATGACGAGAGAGAGAGTTAGTAATTCTGTTAGTCATTCATTCATTCATTCAGTCAGTCAGTAAGGCTTTTTCAGTCACCGCCGAGTGGCCTAAGACTACCCACATGCTGTCCAGAAGACCACCCATCAACCCGGACTCTAAAAGGAACCGTCCAGTGAATCAAGAATGAGCTCCGGGGAGCAGCAAGAGCCAAGCATAACTGGCGCCACTATAAAATTTCTTGCGCCATGACGGGCTTGGGCTATAGGCGGGGATGTAAAGAAAAAAAAAATCCTAATCAGTCAGTTCGTCAGCCAATCAGTCATTTGTCACTAATAATTTTCCTTTCCTTACCTTTCCAGTAACTTCCCTGAGCGTCGCCTCCCGCCGGGCTTCACCTCCGCAGCCCAGGTAAGTAGCCAATTAACGCCGTCGATAACTTACTTAGATATTCAGCGGCCCCAGAAAAATGTGTGTGGTGAAGATTTTTTTATTTTAATGTACGGAAGTTGCGCGTTGCCCTCTCTCTTTCCCGTCCCCCTTTTTATTACACCACAATGGCCGTAGTGTGTAATGATGTGTTTAAGAGTACTGACAATTACCTGCGTTAAAATGATCAAAAGGGATGCAGGAAATGTTACAGTGCCCGAGGTGGTTAGGGAAAAGTCAAAGTGATCAAGGGAAGGTGAAAGCGGTCAAGTGACGGTCAAAGTGCTCGTGACGGTCAAATTGCTCGTGACGGTCAATGTGGTCAGAAATTTCAAAACGGTCAAAGGTCAAGCCAATCCACCGTCAGACCTCTTGACAGCACTCGCCGTTGTTCAGCACTCTGCCACCAAGGTATGAGAAATTTTCCAAGATCTCAATTTCGTCACCACACGCATGGACAGACTGTACCGTTTCATCCAGCAAGCCACGAAACACCTGCACCTTGGTAGTGGCTCAGGATACCTTGAGTCCCCTTTGCTTCGCCTCCTCGTTCAGTCCCGCGAGAACCATCACCAGAACCTTCAGCGACTCCGCCCGGATTACTGCATCATCGCCAAATTAAGGTCAGTGGTCATGGTATTAAGTTCAAAATTAGTCATACGGAATCGTTTTTAGGGGTTAATATCGTCATGTCTGTTTCTCTTTTCGGTAGGGATGATTAGATATTTATATTTTTTGCTGATTTTATTTGCTAGATTAATTCATGAAAGGTTCGCTCCCATTACCTAACTATCACCCCTCATCTGCCTCCTTGCACATGATGGGGGAGGAGGCAGAGATGAGGGTTGGGTTACCGAGGTTTATGGTAACATGTTTTTACGGTACAGTCAATGAGACCAGTTTTTAATGCTTTATGAAATGTTACACTGAATTGGTATCGTATAGTATCATAGATAGCCATATTGCGTTATTATTGTAAGGGTTGAATCATGGCTATGGACGGTTATTTTCAGTATTTAGTGTTTAATGATATTGTTATTTTTATAGAGTTTTAGCATTTCGGTTCAGCATAACGAGATATATAGCTTGCGTTCATTGTCTTCTTCCTTAAGTTACTATCTGTATGCTTGTCGACCCGCATTTACTGAAAACTTTCCATGCATAATTTGCCTTATTTTCAACCCCTTCAATATTATCTTCCTCTTCCTCCTCCTCCTCCTCCTCCTCTATCTCATTCCTATTCATCCTCTATTAATCAAGTTTTTTTCAATTTTATTACGTCTTCCTTCGTCACATTAGCAACCCAATCTACTTATCCTCATGTACTACTGCTACTACTACTACTACTACTACTACTAATAATAATAATAATAATAACAATGATAATAAAAATAATAATGATAATAATATAAGGATAACAAAATGAAGAACAAGAACAAGAACAACAAGAAAAAGAAAAGACGAAGAAAAAAAATAAAACAGTAACAATAACAGAAACAACAATAACCAACAGCAACAAAACAAATCATATCGAAAAAACCAAAAAAAAAAAAACCACACAAAAAAACAATCCCCAGAACACGTCACAAACAGGGAACGAACAAAACAGAAGTGGGTGACATTCCAACCCCAATCCCTTATAAAACCCTTCCTTAATGAGCGGCTGTCGAACACTAATAAATACAGATAAGATAAAGAAAAGGGCACGTAAGCCTTTCCCCACGACCAGGTGTTGAGCTAATAAATCCTCAGGTAATTCAGGTAACCCTTATCTTCCCTTACACCTGAGACGAACGCAAGAACTTAAGCACCTACGCATGTTATATTCCTACGTCAATGTGTGTTGTTTTGCTGTCTCTCTCTCTCTCTCTCTCTCTCTCTCTCTCTCTCTCTCTCTCTCTCTAAATGACCCAAGAAAGTTTCAAGATGGAGAAGGACAAATGAGGAGCTTGTGCGAGTGGAAACAAGGACACAATAGCAATAAGACCGCAGGAAGTTCCATGAGAGATAGGAAAGGCGTGGGGAGCTTGGAGGAGACTGAGGAACAATTGCAAAAAGACCGATAAGGGAGTTTCATGAGAGTTTGGAAGGGCGTGGCGATCGAGCTTTATTGGAAACTGAATAACATGACCTAAGGGAGTATCAAGGAAGAGGTTGTACTTACCAAAGAGGGATGTTGGTGGAGGCTTTCCTGGGGCGATGCTGACCCTGTTCATGGTTGTCAAGAGGAGGTTGAATTTGCGTGTAATGAACCTGGAAGAAAAATAAAAATAAGGTTAAGTTGGGTTTAAAGTGATAGATTTAAGTGCGATTTCTAGTTTACGATATCATGTGACACTATAGGAAGATATTACAATTTGTTGGTGGTTTGATAAATAAAAAGAAAGGCACTGAACGGAGAGAAATGCTTTTGTAATCTACGTACCAATGGAATAATCGCACACTGTAGGTAAAATGAAAAAGAATAAGTAGGAAGATAAACAAATTGGATACAAATAAATAAACTAGTAAATAAATAAGAAGCAAATAAATAAGAATAATAAGAATAAATGTATAAGATGAAGCAAATAAAAGGAAAAATGAATGAATAAGTTACAAATCAGAGGATGAAAGGAAAACGGGTAGGCTATTAGGGACGGGCAAGAAGGTTATCAAACAAAGATAAATAAATAGGATGCAAATAAATAAATAAATAAGAGGTAAATAAATAAGAATAATAAGAATAAATAAATAAGATGAAGCAAATAAAATGAAGAATGAATGAATGTTACAAATCAGAGGAGGAAAGGCAAAAGGGTAGGCTATATGTCTGACGGGCAAGAATTAAGGTTATCAAACAAACATATCTGTCGAGTATGATGGTAAAGCTTTATCAAAATTACTCTTTAATCACTCGTTTATGAGCGGGTTAACTTAATAAACATGGTATACCTAATAAAAATAATAAATGTAGTAGATACATAAGCGTGGATTCATTTTCCAAGTATTTGACCCTTTCAGTTAAAAAAAATGTCTATATATATATATTCTACTACATTCCATATATCCCTTCTCGGTATATTAAGGGTGGTATTGCTAGACGGAAGGTCGAGGACAAGTTACTTCCCATGAAGTCAAGTCGTTACTGAGAGTACTTGAAATGCCCGCCAAAATACTGGAACATGGTCGAGTGTCGAGGACACGGGTACCCCCGTGTCTTCGTCGAAATCGTGATTTAAATTGTTATCAGAATTTAGACTGAATGTAAAAAATACAATAAATTATAAAATAAATTTTCGGGAAAAAAATATCCTATTAGGCAGAACACTAGTGTTTCTCTGATAACAGTACCCGTTCCGCGTTTTACAAGAATAAGGCGTCGTGACGACAACAAGCTCCCCCCTCCGGCCTGGCGTCACGCGGGAGAGGAAGGCTTCCGCCATTACTACACTTCATCATCCATATACAGGAAAGACCAAGCGTATTTTCCCGGCTGCGAATGATTGTTTAGTGTTTTAAAGTGGCAGGACACGTTAGGCGGGATAAGGCGTGTATACAACTTGCTGGAAGGCTGACAGGAGGCTCGCCTATCATCGCCATGCCGTAGCCCCAACAAAATGTATTATTACACCCGGGTGAGGGAGCTTGACAGGATGTATAATCTTATTATTCGTGCATGGTAATACTAAGAGGTCTCCGTGGTCTAGTGGTCAGCGTGGCTGACTACTACTACGCGGCCCCGTGTCCGAATCATGACCCGAGGAGTCAGCGTGCTGCTCACCCAGCGGTTCATCCTCACTTTCGGCTGGTTGATAAATGGGTATCTGGGGAAACCTGGGAAGGTAAACTGTGGTAACCCGGATGTCACACTGGCCCTGTGTCCCGGGGTGTTGGGCCCTCCTACCACAGGCTCACGTGTTCATGCAAAGTAGAACCCACGCGCATCTCAGCTATAGAGTGTGACCCCAACTTTACCTTAACTTTGGTAATACTACAGTGAGCCTGACGCCAGTAAACCTCAATAAGTATGAATTGTGAATGCTATGAAATAGGTCAAGGAAGCAGCCTTCATTACTGAGCCTGCCCACCCCAGCATGGCCAATATTAATATTTCACACCATTATGGGGAATAATTACATTGGCCATCTAAGCATGGGCGTCCGCAGAAAAAAATGCAGGGGGGGGCAATGTTGTCCTGACTCCTGAGACTGCTGAATTTGGTGGTTCATGATCTGAATGCTGTCGCAGATGTGAGGAATACGACAGGAACTGTGAAATCTATCATTACATTCTTCCGTGACAGTCCCAAGCGCAGGAGACTGGTTCCAAATATACCTTTGTTGTGTGAAACCAGATGGAGCGCAAAGTACAAAAGCATCCGCATCTTTTCAGAGAACTTTTGTGATATCTATGTACAACTGGAACAACTGGAGGCAAACCAGCATGAGTCACAGAGTACGCGTCAGACAGCGCATCAGCTGAGGTGTGCAGCAGGAACCTCAGTATTCCTCATCTGTCTGAAGATCATTGCAAAGTACTCAGCGATGCTGGAGCCAGTGACCCAACAGCTACAGGCAGTCGACATGGACATGATGGGAGTCCAAGATCACATCAACCTGTTGAAGAAGACTTTCCAAGCTCACCGGGATGGTGCAGACCGTGTGTTCTCAGAAGATGTCATCCCTGAGGTGAAAACCTTGGCAGAAGAACTTGGCATAGACTTGACTATGCCTCGGCAATGTGCACGCCATGTCCACCGGTCGAATGTAGGAGGCTCCATGGAGGAGTACTATCGCCGCACCATCTATGTCCCATACATGGATTCCTTGATCCAGTCTCTGGAAAGTCGCTTTGGTGAAAGTAACACGCCATATTTTCACATTTTCGCACTACATCCGAGAGAAATGCAGCAAACAGAAAGAGGTGAATTCAAGCACATCGTTTCATCTGTCAAGGAAATGTATGGCATTGACAACCTTGTAGAAGAAGCTCTAACATGGTATGATGTGCAGAAGCATAAGCCAGTGGATGGCAACTCACTGAGTATGATCGAGCTGGTGAAGCAGACCACTCTGCTCCCTGCTGTGCGCAAGGCTATCCTCATTGCACTGACTCTGCCTGCAACATCATGTACTGTGGAAAGGTCCTTCAGCACACTGCGCAGGGTGAAGACCTGGTTAAGATCAACGATGAGTGCTCAACGTCTGTCCGGTCTCTGCATGCTAAGTGTCCACCGCGACAAAGTAAACAGCCAGAAGACCGAGCTAATGAACAGGGTCATTGACAAGTTCGGAAGAGATCCTCGACGGCTCCAGTTCCTGTTCCGAGAGTAATAACCTGGCCTAGCTGAATGAACTGTTGAGTAATCTTTATGTTTTTTTATTCATTTTGCATTTTCCAAGTAATTTTTTTCAAAATTTTCAATTTGTGTTCCGAGAGTAGTAATCTACTCTAACTGAATGAACTGGTGAGAAATGTTTATGTTCTTTTATTCATTTTGTATTTTCCATGTAATTTTTTCAATTTTTTTATTTTCCAGGGGGGGGCAAATGCCCCCCCTTGCCCCCCCCTGCGGACGCCCATGCATCTAAGCTCAAGCTTATATTCAGACAGACCTTGATGCTTAAGTTCCACTTCAAATGAAAATAATCCTTGATGAGGGTGATGACACAAAAGATTAAATATAATTTTTATTACAGAAAAAGCAGCAATGGCAGCCTACAGACACCTGCTACGTAGAGTGGCTCACGTGGGACAATGGGAAGACCTGGCCATCAGGAGGAGAACCCGTTTGTTCAGGAGCCGTAGGGATCCCTTTGAAATGTACTCGGAAGAGGAGTTCACTCAACGCTTTCGGCTCTCCAAGCAAGTCACCCTGGATCTCTTATCAAAAATCCAGCACCTATTGCCAGATTCTACCAGGAAAAGAGGTAAGCTTAAAATATCATAGGTCTGAAAATATAAAAATGCCATTCTTTACAGGTACTTTAATCAGACCTGATCAAGCTGTGGCTAGCAAGATTAATGTACTGATGCTTAACTGCAACAGGAGCCGATTCAGGAAAAAGTTTGCCGGAGGCCCGATTGTTGAAAAGTCCGATGAAATTGCCTACCACACAATTTGGAATGTTCTGAGTTTTGTTGTTATAGCCGCAGCGCACTTCTGAGCTAGTTTCCAGTATTCGCTCAGGACCATGGGGCCCCTGGGTCCCCCTTTAGATCTGCCAACGAACCACAACCATAAACAGGGACAGCCCTGATAGTTCTCAAATTATACGAGGTGCCAAAGTCACAGATCCATACCCTAGTTATTCTCAGCTCTGTAAAAATATGTCTACATATATGTCTATGATTTTTTTGTCAAATTATCATTCTTAAGGAATAAATGTTTATTTCATATTTCCTAGCGATAGAGTTTAGGTCAAAGCAAACAATTCAGTTCAACATATCTTTTGACACACTTTTCTAACATGAGTTTCTGTTGTCAGCCATAATTTCTGTGGGGAGCTAGGGCTACAGCCCTCCAATGTTTTTCAATCAGCCTTAAATGCCCTAAAAGTGCCTATTTACAAAATATTCCCTCACCTGCACATCCTTGCTTCGATCGCTACCCTCTTCCCCGCCCACCTCATGAAACTATGATGCCTTATAGACCCCTGCAAAAATCTGCAAAAATTATGGGCTTGGTTATTGATTGGTTGAAAAGTAGGATAAGGCAGTCATCCACATTCTCAGTGAAAGTAAGGTGAAGGTAGGGGCACATACTATAGTTGCACATGGCCTGAGTGCTGACCTCTGTCACATTAGCACTTTAGCCTGTGGTGGATATGAACCCATTACCCCAAAAGAGAGGGCAGGTGTAACATCTGGGTTACCACAGGTTTCCACAGGTACCCATTAATTTGACAGGCACAAGAGGGAGAATGAACAGTTGGGTGAGGTGCACACCGACTGGGATTTGAACCTAGATCTGTGGATTTGTAGCTTGGCACGATAACCACATCACCATGGAGGTGCAGTCATCAGGAATTATTATTATTGCTATTGTTGTTATTATTATTATTATTATTATTATTATTATTATTATTATTATTATTATTATTGTTATTATTATTATTATTATTATTATTATTTATTGTTATAATTATAATTATTATTATTTTCATTATTATTAATTAATTTATTATTATTATTATTATATTTTTTTTATAATTATATATAATTATTATTATTTTCATTATTATTAATTAATTTATTATTATTATTATTATTATTATTATTATTATTATTTACTGTTATAATTATTGTTATTATTTTCATTATTATTAATTAATTTATTATTATTATTATTATTATTATTATTATTATTATTATTACTATTATTTATTATTATTGTTATAATTATTATTATTATCATTATTATTATTATTATTATTATTATTATTATTATTATTATTATTATTATTATTATTATTATTATTTTTGTTATTATTATTAGCATTATTATTTTCATTATTATTATTATTATTATTAATATTATCATTATTATTATTATCATTATTATTATTATTAATATTATTATCAGCCTGTTTCCGGATGTCAGAGTATACTGGGCCCTGGGAGAACCTTCTTTTCTCTTAGGTACACACCATCCCGAAACAAAACAGAAGTGTGTACCATTTATGTAGCTGTGGTCTCTTGTACCCCATTATGGTGGTCTCAATTACCCCATGTTATATAAAGATCAATACAAAGTAAACATTAACATTGATCACCTCCACATTGGCTGTATACTTACATAGGATGCCTGGCTACAGATCACAGAAATTGGACTTGGCTGAGGGACACGGCTTGTGTACAGCACACCTTAGCGGTACTGGGTCACATTCTCGAATATACATACACAAATGAATAGGAATGAGGGTACTTGTGGAATGAGTGAAAAGATGTGGTTTACATTTTCAGATCTTATGTACTTGAATGTCTACAAAACAGAAGTTAACAAAACAGTCCGACCTATTATTTTTTTTTGTTTAATTTTAAAAGAAATTTCCTTAGCTGGTCTCAGTTGCCCCAGGTGGTCTTAATAGCCCTGTTCTATGGTGTGTGTGTATATATATATATATATATATATATATATATATATATATATATATATATATATATATATATATATATATATATATATATATATATATATTCTGATAAATATTTCTTTCTTACAGGGCTTCCAATCCCACCACGTCTCCAGCTGCTGGTAACCCTCCGCTACTATGCCACTGGGAGCTTCCAGCTTGACATGGGGGATTGCTGTGACATGTCGCTGCCCAGTGTATCTACCTGTGTCAAGACTGTGACCAGTGCAATCTGCCAGCTAGCAGGGGACTACATAAAGTTCCCCAGTCCTGCTGAAGAACAGGATGTCATGCGACAATTTGCCGAGGTAGCTGCCATGCCCGGAGTTATTGGATGTGTAGATGGTGTACACATCCCAATCATCAGTCCAGGTGGAGAAGATGCAGAACTTTACCGCTGCAGGAAAGGCTTTTTTTCATTGAATATAATGGGGGTCTGCAACTCATCCATGCTCTTCACAAATCTGGTCGTGAACTGGCAAGGTAGTGCACATGATGCCCGCATCTTCAGTGAGTCTGTTTTGTGTGCTACTCTGGAGGAGGGCAGTACAGAGGATACTTGTTGGGGATTCGGGCTATGCCTGTAAAGCTACCTTTTAACTCCCATTCGAATTCCTCACTGTTAAGGAGAGGCATTACAATGCCTCTCACATCAAAACAAGGAACCTGATCGAGAGAACGTTCGGGATTTGGAAGAAAAGATTTGCTATTCTCTCAAAGCCAATGAGAACAGCACTCTCAACATCAAAAAATTGTGACTGCATGTGCCATCCTGCACAATATTGCAATCCTCAACAAACTCCCCATTGACATGCCAGAAGAAGAACTTGAGCCCATCAACATAGACATACTTGCAGATTATGATGTAGGCACTGGAAATGCTCGCAGAGCTTCCATTGTTGAGAGATTCTTTAGATCTTCTGTGGATGTCAAAATGTACACCATTGAGTGCTGGCAATGGAACCCAGGCTTCTGGATAGGAGTCAGGGCAGCAAGCCAACCGAGCCATCGATGATTTAAAAGTTCTCCGTCTAGTCCAAGACCTACACTGCCCATGGTGCCTCACAGCCTAACACACCAGAACATTTCCTGCTCCACTGCCCAAGATTCCACTCCTCCACACCAACCTCAAATTAAGCATCCCTAACCAGACTCAACATCCACAGGCCAACTTTACATAGAAGGCCTGCTGGGCAGCGACACCCTCAGCCCCAACACTGCCTTCCAAGCCCTCAAGTCTATGCAGACCTTCCTACAGAAGTCCTGGCAACTCAATAGGATCTAACCCCTCCCCTGGTGACACATCGACAGAATAACAACATCCGCTAACATTTCCCACTGATGGGGCTCAGGAGGCAGTGGTCCCACAGCCTAACCAGCCCCATAAAACACCCCAGAAAAGATGATCCCAGAGGCCACTTCTCTGGCACTGTATCTGACATCCTCGCCCCACTGTGGATATGCAGGAAAGGTGATTGCCCACACTCATGGTGGCTGGAAATGCTTTTATTTAACCCACAGTAGCACATGCGGTGCTATATATTAGAGGAACTGCAATAACACATTGAAAATTCAGTAATCTACATGACAAAATTTTTCACTATTATTGCAGTTTTTCTAATGTAAATATATACTACAGGTGGCATTATGGGTTGACTAAAAGCGATTAAAAGCGTTTCCAGCTACCATGAGTGTGAGCGAGGTCACTTTTCCTTCATATCCACAGTAGGGGCCAGGGTGTCAGGTATAGTGCTGCATAAGTGGCCCTTGGCATGGTGACCTCAGTAGCTCAGTTGGGTTGATTTATACACAGATAGCCCAGGTTTGATCTTTTTTTTTCCCAGCCTATAGTGCTTTTAGGCTTTCTTGAGAGACCTGGATGGTAGTCGGCCCTAGCCCGTCATGATGCAGGCAAGTGTTTTATAGTGGCGTCTTTTTCTTGGTGTGGTGGTTGGTCACAGTGGTGTACATTTTGAGATCTTTATTGTAGTTTCTCTAATAATAAGTTATGTCTGTTCAGAAAATGAAAATAGCTTGTAAGATTTTGCATAAATATTTTCCGATCAAAATTTACAGTCTCTTTAATTTGTTCATTTCCTGCCTGAAGCCTATATATAATCATAATGATACAAATAAGTGAACAAAAATATTTATCAAAAATAACACTGAAAGTAATGTATTTTTCCTTCTACAACTACTAATATTAACACTAGTTAAAATTGGCAGCATATGCTAAAATGCTGATGATAAAGAGATTGGCAGAGAAATTGAGTTGGATCAGGACGCTAGTATTCTCCAGGATGAAATAGACAGATTGCATGATTGGGCAGGGAAGTGGCAGATGGAGTTCAATGTCTGGAAGTGCAAAGAATGGGCTAATCACTCTGACGTAATATTCTTGATGTATAAATAAAAACCCACACTGGCAGACGATAGTTATATTTTTAACTAAACAGTTTCGGTGGACACTGCCACCATCTTCAGTGGTGTAAAGAAAGACCACTGAAGATGGTGGCAGTGTTGGTTTTTATTTATACATCTGGAAGTGCAGTACTCTTGAGTGTATATGGGAACAACCCCTCATAATTATTGGTTAAATGACACTCCCCTAAGAAGATCAAGGTGTGAGAGGAATTCAGGGATCTTGATGACCTCTGATCTCCATCTAAGAGCACAATGCATTCATCCTAGATATTGTGCAAATAGGGTATTGGGATTCATTTCAAGGAGAGTAAGCAACAAGTGCTGATGTCATCAAGCTATATTTAGCATTAGTTAGATCTTATCATGATAATGTTTTTTTTTTTCTGGTCACCTTCATAATTGTAGAATGGGTATCCAAATGTTAGAATTGGTACAGTGGAGGATGACAAAGATGATTTACGGGTTCAAAAACTTGACATATGAGGAGACTCGAACAGTTAATTAAACTTGCATTTTCTAGAGAGGCAAAGGGTGCAAGGAGACTTGATCGAAGTTTATAAATGGATGAAGGGCTTTAATAAGGGGGATATTTATAAGGTTCTGATGGTAAGAGAGCTGGGTAGGACATGTAATAATGGGTTTAAATTTGATAAATTCAGATTCCACAGGGTCATAGGCAAAAAATACTTTACCAACAAGAGAATGAGTGGAACAGGCCTGGCCTTCATGTTATGAGAGTCAATAAGATGAACACATTAATAAAATGTTTAGATAAATTCATAGGTAGTGATGTTGGGGGGAGCTTACATGCTAACGGTGAAGAAGACTGGTGGTGGCCCTCCTCAATCACCTCCCAAGCTTTCCGAAGAACACGAGGCCGTTGCCTCCATGATTTCTGGAGAACTCAGTATGGGCGAGTGTGTCCTTGACACTCTTACAATACAAGATGGGCATGCAGTTGATGAGGCAGGCAATCCCATCATGGATGTTACTCTCCGGCATTCCCCAAACTGTCCAAAAATTTGGCTTTGCAGGTGTTTGCTGCCTCACGGATATGATGCCAAGTCTCCGTGAAGACATCTAGCTGCTGCAACACCTCCCTGTGAAACTGGTACAGTTTCATCTGTTGGTCGTTCTCCTCTATGTTCTGTTGAAGAAGGAGTTGGTGATACTCATCATGCTGCTTCCGACAGGACTGGTACTCTGCATCAAATCTCCTCTGCCGTGGGCAGCAGAAGAGGAGGCCACATTACATGTAAATGTAGTTAGTGATGGTGCAGTGGATGCAGAGGATGAAGCTTCTGGCTGGAAAGATGCAGAAGCACTAGGAGGTGCAGGTGCTTCAGCACATTCAGCGGCAGAAGTAGCAGAGGGGACCTCTGTCGGTGGCAGTTTTCCACTCACAGCTGTGAAATAATACAATGCATTATCAGTCATACTTATACATGAAAGATGATGTGACTGGAAATTTCTTCCTTCAATAACAATGTTAGCTTCTTTTCTTATAATACTTGAAAAAACACTACCCCATCAATAAAGGCACCAGAGGGAATTTGATATCTATTGCATTTATAGTTATTTAAATTTAATCCTAGACTGGGCCCCCTCAGAGCTTGTTCCCAGAAATGAGTAACTTATCTATCTATATCTATATCTATCTATATATCTATCTATCTATATATATATATATATATATATATATATATATATATATATATATATATATATATATATATATATATATATATATATATATATATATATATATATATATATATATATATATATATATATATATATATATATATATATATAAATTTATTTTTCTCTCTCTCTCTCTCTCTCTCTCTCTCTCTCTATCTCTCTATCTATATATATATATATCTATCTATCTATCTATCTATCTATCTATCTATCTATCTATATATATATATATATATATATATATATATATATATATATATATATATATATATATATATATATATATATTTTTTTTTTATTTATTAATTTTTTATTTATTTATTTATTTTTTTATTTGCATAGGTCTTTTAACCTAAACCAGTGTATCAAAAAGTGAAAATTGATGATGAGAATAACAATGATAGTATTTATATGCAGCACCAGAACAAGAATGCAGAAAGCTGGATAATATAATGTGATATACTTTCAAGCAATGATTAACTTACTGAAAGTAACATCCATGATGGGAGTGCCTGCCTCATCCACTGGATGCCCATCTTGAATGGCAAGAGTGTCAAAGACATCCTCGCCCATGTTGAGTTCTCCAGAGATCATGGAGGCAACAGTCTCATGTTCTTCTGTAAACTTGGGAGGTGATGGAGGAGGGCCACCACCCGTCCTCTTCACCTTCAGCTTGTAGGCTCTCTTCCTTTTCACACTGCAATGAAACATGATTTTAATAACAATAATATATCAAAGGCATACTGAATTTTAAACCCTTTAACAATACACCTCAGCAATGCAGTGGTTCGAGTCCCTAACAATGAATCTATGGCCTGGGCAGTCGGCATGCAGCCACCCAGCCGTTCATCCTTCCTTTCACCCGGGTACCTGGGGCCACCAGGGAAAGTAAACTGTGGTAACCCAGATGTTACACTGGTACTGTATCTGGTTTATGGGTTGTCTCATGACAGGCTCAAAGGATCAATGGGATGGAGATGAGCACTGCCACCACCCGCAGCTATAGCGTGTGCTCCCAACTTAACCTTTTCCTTTACCTTTTTTACCCTTTGACCAAATATAGTAAAGAGCATTGGAAACAACTTGTTGTACCAAAATTGATATTAGTGTTGCAGATTTAATATTCTAGTGCCTATTAATATTAATAGTGTTTGCATTAAAGATACATTGCTATTCAATTAGGTTGATAACATGGGATTATTTTAGTTTGAATATAGCTCTTAACTAACAAAGCAAGAATTAATGGGTTACTATTTGATCAGCAATGGTATAATATTATCATATGTAAGAGCTACACCTGCTCTATGCTTATTGCTATTCTACCAGTAATTCTTTCTTTTGCCTTACAAATAACATGTAATAACAATGAAAAATAACTATAGCCTATTTTTAATGCATTATGATTATTTTGGATCTGGAGAACACATTATTAGTGTAATCTGTGTCTCAAAAGGTGAAAAGTTGATCATTTTAATCATCACCCAAACACTGGAGTGGATAGGTATTTATTAAAGGGGGGCACATCTGAGTATGGGAGGGCACTAGACAAGTGAAGCTCCGCGGCATTCTGATGCCACACAGAATGTTACAAGGGCACATTCTAAGATCATATTAATGGTGGGTATAAAGGCATGGTCGATGGGGGCAGTATGTTAATTCTCAGGGGAGGGAGTGGCATAGACCCCAGTTGCTTCGCAACCGCACGCTGAGGTGGAAGCATTTTCCCCGTGACCCCGTGATGCAAGAACTATATGGTAATTCACAGTAAGAGCATTTATTATTTTATTGCTAAATTGTGGCAGCGACGCCGCGCTGTCTGTGCTGGTGGTGTTTTGAATCTCCCGCTCACAATACATGTTCCAACACTATTCACCACCCCATAGTAACTTTATTCTGATGGAATGTCCACCGACACCTCCTACATAATGCAACCACAAACTCATACGTGAAACATGCTGCCTGTCATCAGAACGGGGTGAATTGTCTTGCCTAGTTGGCTGTTACAACCACTAAGTTAAAGCGAGAATAATATATACCAAACTATACTACCAATACATATTATAATAGCGGTTATTTTTATAGATACGATGGCAAAATATAATTGTTTAGTCGGTCATCCTATGAAACTGGCAATATAATTAAGCAAGCTGTATAGTATTTGCCTTTATCTTTCCAATGATATGCCGAATATTTGCTACAATGCATAGTTACAGAGGTGTGGAGGTGAAAATAGAACTCACCTCCCCTGCCCGACAGCGCACAGGGGTCATGACGCGTTGCGCACTGAAAGGATCGAGGAGAGGAGGACCTAAGAAGCGATACAAAGCGATACTGGTCAAAAGGTTAACTATATACAACGTAAAATCAATGCACCTCATTTACTTACTTCAATTTGATGCGGTTGAAACTTCTTTTCAATTGTTGAACTGATCGCGGCTCCAGATCAGGGAGCATGGCGTTGAAGTTTTTGGCGATCTCATCCCACGCCAAGTTCTTCTTGTGCTGGACCGCAGTGCTGGTTGACCTATCTTGAAGGACAGGCCTTTCCTCCACTAGCTGCACCAGGACTCTCCTCTGCCTTGACGAAAGTGGTGCAGCGCGGTCCATTGTCGATCAGCTTCCGTGCGCGCGCGTTGTTGTGATGGCGGAATATGCATTCATATCGGCACTCTGCATTATCTTTTTCATTTTTCTTTTTTTCATAATTGTTTAATTTGAATTTGTATCTTAAATGCTATTATTTTTAAAAGAGTACTTCCTTATAATTTCTTATATGTATGACTGCTGAAATAAAAGTTTATGCACTGCATCTCGTCTTCTTCCATTAATTACGGCTATATCTAGCTTTTCTGTTTTGTTTATCTCTAAATTTATCTTTTTCTCTTAATGTAGTCCCGATATGAAACATGATTTTTGAAAAAAACGGGAAATCGGGCCGGTGCGTGGCCAGCTGATGCCGATCAGGCGTACCAACACCCAGATGCAGCCAGATGCAGCGGGGGCTGCTGGTGGGCTGCTGGTCTCTCAATACGGTCGAGGGACGAAGTAACTTTGCCTACCTACATGGTCGAGCGACAGGAAAGGACGCTAGCCTTCGCGTCTAACAATACCACCCATAGTGTCCCAAAAAACAATGCTGCAGCAGTACATTTGCCTCGCCAGCCATGTATGTAAACAACAGAAGCCAGCTGATTTTTCTCATTTTCTGTTAATGCAAAAGCAATAACAGAAAATGTAATATCATAGGAAAACTATTCTAAATATATATAGTCATAGTCGACCAAAAAAAAAAACTTGCAAGATACTTTCACCAGGACCTTCATGCTATTTAACTAGAATTTTCTCTTCCTGGGGTCTGAGGTCCAACTGCAACACTCAGAAGGTCCGGATCCGGACCGCGGTCCGCCAGTTGAGTACCCCTGTCCTATAGTGTCACATGATATCGTAAACTAGAAATCGCACTTAAATCTATCACTTTAAACCCAACTTAACCTTATTTTTATTTTTCTTCCAGGTTCATTACACGCAAATTCAACCTCCTCTTGACAACCATGAACAGGGTCAGCATCGCCCCAGGAAAGCCTCCACCAACATCCCTCTTTGGTAAGTACAACCTCTTCCTTGATACTCCCTTAGGTCATGTTATTCAGTTTCCAATAAAGCTCGATCGCCACGCCCTTCCAAACTCTCATGAAACTCCCTTATCGGTCTTTTTGCAATTGTTCCTCAGTCTCCTCCAAGCTCCCCACGCCTTTCCTATCTCTCATGGAACTTCCTGCGGTCTTATTGCTATTGTGTCCTTGTTTCCACTCGCACAAGCTCCTCATTTGTCCTTCTCCATCTTGAAACTTTCTTGGGTCATTTAGAGAGAGAGAGAGAGAGAGAGAGAGAGAGAGAGAGAGAGAGAGAGAGCAAAACAACACACATTG
>NW_026111174.1:17500-28425 GCF_024679095.1 Eriocheir sinensis | reverse complement strand
AGAAAGAGAGGAAGGAATTGGAAACCTTAAGAATAACAAGACTAAAGAATTGAGTAGCAAGAATGAAAGAGAAATAACTGACAAGAATGAAGGAGAAGGGAAGAGAGAAGACGAGTTAAAGAAAGACAGGAAGGAATTTGAAACTTTAAGAATAACATGACTGAAGAAATAATTGACAGGAATAAAAGGGAATGAAGAAGAGAATAGGATGAAAACCAAAAAATAACATAACTAGAGAAATAATTGACAAGAATGAAGGAGAAGGGAAGAGAGAAGACGAGTTAAAGAAAAACAGGAAGGAATTGGAAACTTTAAGAATAACACGACTGAAGAAATAATTAACGGATATGAAAGGGAACAGAAGAGAAGGGAGAGAAGAAAATAGAGTTAAGGAAGAGTTAAAGAAAGAGATGAAGGAATTGGAAACTTATAAATGGCACAAGAAAGGAAATAAGGGACGAGGATGGAAGGGAAGGGAGAAGTGAAAATAATGTTAAGGAAGAGATAAGATAGAAAGGAATGGAATGAAAACTTATAAATAACATAACAAAGAAAGTTACTGACATTAGTGAAAGAAAACAGAGAAGAAAAAAATGACTTAAGGAAGAAGAGAAAGGGAAGAATGGACTACAAACTTGCATAATAACACGAATAAGAAATAACTGACAAGCGTAAATAAGAAAGTAGAAGCAAGAATTGACTAGAGAGAGAGAGAGAGAGAGAGAGAGAGAGAGAGAGAGAGAGAGAGAGAGAGAGAGAGAGAGAGAGATTTACGTAGATTTACATAGAAAATCAGACCACACAGATCCCATGGTCCAAACTAGGTGGTCTGTCCTTAAACCTAAGTGATTATCGAAGAGAGAGAGAGAGAGAGAGAGAGAGAGAGAGAGAGAGAGAGAGAGAGAGAGAGAGAACAACTGGATGATAACTGGTAAACAAAATAACTGAAGAAATAATTGTCAGGGGTGAAAGAAAATGGAGAAGAGCAAAGAGAGTTAAGAGAGAAAATGGAGAGAAATAAATCGAATAGATACTTCATTAATAACGTTACCAAGGAAGCAATTCACGGATAAAGGAAGTTAGAGAAAAGAAAGAACAAAGAGAAATGAAAGAAGGGCATGAGATGGAAACCTCAATAATAAGAATAAGACTTAGAAATAGCAAAGGACAATGATAAATGAGAATGCAAGAGATAATTGATAAATCCCAAGAAAATTACCCTCAAGAGAGAAAGTACACAATAATTAATACATAAAAATACATAAAAAAAAGAGAAGAAAAATGAGAATAATCAGTGAAGAATTAGAAAATAAAGAAAGGAATAAAGAAAAAAACAACACGCACATTAATATATAGAAACAAAAGACTCAAGAAAAATGATGAAATAATAATAATAATAATAAAAAATAAGTGAAAAAATGCGAAAAAAAAACAAAATCGGAAAAAAGAAAAAAATTAAGAAAACATACGAAAACAGGAGAAAAAAAGAAAAGATGTCGAGAGAGGAAGAAAGACTCAACGAAAAGGAGCAAAGTGGGACGGAGGTGGAGAGAGCGGGAGGAATGAGTGAGAGGAGAGAGAGAGAGAGAGAGAGAGAGAGAGAGAGAGAGAGAGAGAGAGAGAGAGAGAGAGAGGGTGAAAGGGTGTGTGTGTGAGTGGACTAGAGAGTGGACGGAAGTGACACACGCTGATTTGTGAGCCAACTTTACATGTTAGCGGCAGGAGGAGGAGGAGGAAGAGGAGGAGGAGGAGGAGGAGGAGGAGGAGCTGTAAAAGTGTCAAAGACGGGAAATAAAGTGTCAGAAGCACCAGAGTCACGGGGAAGAAGGAGGAAGAGGAGGAGGAAGAGGAGGAGGAGGAGGAGGAAGAGGAGGAGGGGAGAGGACTGCAAGGAAATTTTTTGTGACTCAGGGGTCCAAAAACGAGGACGAGGAGGAGGAAGAGGACGAAGAAGAAGAAGAAAAAGAAGAAGAAGAGGAGGAGGAGGTAGAAGAAGAAAAACGTAGACGAAGAAAGAAAGAAAAAAGGAAATAGAAAGTAAGCTGCTTAGGGCACCGAAGACATGGAAGAAGAAAAAGAAGAATAGGAAGAAGAAAAAGAGAAGGTTGTAGAAATTGTGTTAAAAGGAAAAGAAAAAGAAAAACAACAGTTCGAGGAAAAGGGAAAAGTACACGACATTTTTTTTTCTAATCTTTTTATCTGTCATTTTAAGATAATTTTCATATATGTTTGTTCGTTCGTTTGTCCGTATTTATAGCATCGTTTCTGTGTAATATGTGTCTTAATCTTTTTTTGTGTGTGTTTCTGTTTGTCTATCGTAGTGTATGTATATCCATCACTCTATGTATATATATTTATCTACATATTTATCTATTTATCTAACTTTTTCCACATCTATCCGTCTATCTGTATATTCCTCTCACTCCATCTGTCTTTATTCATCTATTCATCTTCTCATTAACCGGTCTATCTTTCTATCTTATCTCTTTCTATCTATCTATCTACCTATCTCTAAGTACATATTCAGCTGCATTACTTTTATCCCATTTGGCTGTCTTTCTGTCTTACCTCTTTCTATATATCTATCTACCTATCACCTGCATTACTTTCATCCCATTAGGCGAGGCCGGGACAGGTGTGTAAGCGAGCATTAAGCGGTGAGACACGCGTCAGGAGGGGATGAGATGTGGGAAGCGCGTTCGTCAGGGAGGCTGAGGGAAGGGTTAGGAGAGGCAGAGTGTGTCCTTTGTTTAGATTTCATCACATGCTGCAGCCAGATGGAGGAGGAGGAGGAGGAGGATAGGAGGAGAGAAGGAGGGAAAGGTATTAGAACAAGAGTAACTCGAGCAAATAGAGGGAGAAGGTGGAAGAGGAGGAGGACGAGGACGAGGAGTAGAAGGAGAGAAGGAGGGAAAGGTATTAGAACAAGAGTAACTAGAGCAAATAGAGGGAGAACGTGGAGGAGGAGGAGGACGAGGACGAGGAGAATAGAACAATAACTTGAGTCTCTTTAAACGAAGTGTTCCTCTGACGGCTGGGCGGCGCTTGTCAGGTCTCTCCATATTGACTGCGTCCCTCTCTCGCCCTCATGGAGCTTGTCTGTCTATGTTCTCGTAATGTATATTTCTCTATTATTTGCCTCAGCTGAATTCCTATACAAGATACACATATAGTTAGCACAGACTCGGCAGGGGTTGGTGTGCTGGGCTGGGCAAGGCTGGGCGGGGCAAACACGTGCTCAGCTGTCATTTTCCGCTTATAACGCTGAAGAGTGCGGGGAAGTTTAGAGGCAGCCATGATCTTGGTGTAGACAGCAGCATGAGAGAGAGAGAGAGAGAGAGAGAGAGAGAGAGAGAGAGAGAGAGAGAGAGAGAGAGAGAGAGAGAGAGAGAGAGAGAACAATGAAAACAGGAGAAATAAGGATTAAGAAGGGGCGGAAGAAGAGAGAGAGAGAGAGAGAGAGAGAGAGAGAGAGAGAGAGAGAGAGAGAGAGAGAGAGAGAGAGAGAGAGAGAGAGAGAGAGAGAGAGAGAGAGAGAATACTGTAGGCTTTTCAGTTCAGGCAGGAGGGAAATCTTACTAAAAAATGGTGTAGTACATGTAGTATATATATATCTTTTTTATTTGCTTTCTATTCCCCTTTATTTCACTCGCCTAAGCTACTGTGTGTGTGTGTGTGTGTGTGTGTGTGTGTGTGTGTGTGTGTGTGTGTGTGTGGAGAGAGGAGAAAATATATAGAAAGTGAACTGGAAAAATTCTTGTACGGGCGTAGATTTGCCTTGCTGTGCCTTTTCCATTCGTCCTGGGCGGGGGAGGAGATTCAAGGGAAGGGAAGGGAAGGGAAGAGAAGAGAAGGGAAGGAAAGGAAAGGAAAGGAGAGGGAATGGAAGGGAAGGGAAGGAAAGGGAAGGGAAGGAAAGGAAGGGAAGAATAGGAAAGAGAAGGGAAGTGAGGGTAAAAGGCAGAAAAGGGAAGGGAAAGTTTCGAACCAGATTTGAAATAATGGAATGGGATGGCAGAGTTAAGGGAGATGGTAGAGAGAAGATGATGGTGAATAGAAGAAGGAAAAGGAAGGGAAGAAAAGGGAATTAAAGATGCAGAAAAAGAGAAAAAAAAGGGATGAAGGAGGGGTTGGGAGAGTGAATGAATGATATAAAAAAAGGGGAAGCGAGTGGAAATGGGGGGAATAAAGGGAGAGATGGAAATAGATTTTTTAAGAATGGGGAAGAGTAGGAGGAGGAGGGGAGGGAGGGGAGGGGGAGTGAAGGAAAGGGAAGAAACAGATATGAGAATATTTTTGGAGTTCACAATTTTTTCGCCTCTCTCTCTCTCAGCCGAAAAATGGAGGAAAAAAGTGACTGATTCTGCAGTGACATTCTTGTGCAAATTTATGCCCCAGGGGAAAAAAAATGTTTGCTCTCTCTCTCTCTCTCTCCTCTGTGTGTGTGTGTGTGTGTGTGTGTGTGTGTGTGTGTGTGTGTGTAGGGTTTATCAGCTCATGGCGATGGTGAGAGAGAGAGAGAGAGAGAGAGAGAGAGAGAGAGAGAGAGAGAGAGAGAGAGAGAGAGAGAGTTTGTTTATCCAGCTTAGGGAATGAAGTGGTATAGCATTGTCTGACCTCCTTTCCTCTTTTTTTTCTTTCCTTTTCCTTTTCCTTTTAATTCTTTCCATTCCGTTTATCATTCTTCCTTTCAAAAAAATTTCTCCCTTGTTTATATATATATATTTTTTACATTATTTTTTTCATTTACTTATTCATTTCATCGCTTCCTTTGCTTCCTTTAATTTCTTCTATTCTTCATTTCTTTCCTTCCTCCTTTTTTTTCTTTTTTTTCTTTTCTGTTTGTTTTCTTCATTTCTCCCTCGTTCGTGTGTTCGCCCCTTTCCTTCTTTCTTCTTTGCCTATTTTGTTCCTCTGTTTCCTATCTGTCTTTCTTCTGTTTTAATGTCTTCCTTTTCTTCCTTTCTGCTGTGTTTTCTTATATCTTTTCTTTCTGCTTCCTTCCTTTCTGCTGTATTTTCTTATTTCCTTTATTTCTGCTTTCTTCCTTCCATCCTTCTTCCTTCCTTCCTTCCTTCCTTCCTTCCTTCCTTCCTCTCATCCACGTTCACGATATTATTTACATATTTCCACTATCCTCTATTCTCCTCCTCCTCCTCCTCCTCCATCAGACGGGCAGCAGGTGCATCCTTGTTTCACGGTGACTGAGCCCTTCACGTGTGTGTGTGTGTGTGTGTGTGTGTGTGTGTGTGTGTGTGTGTGTGTGTGTGTGTGTGTGTGTGTGTGTGAGGCATGTCGTGTGGCTGTATGCAAATTTCCTAGTGACTATGCATGTGTGTGTGTGTGTGTGTGTGTGTGTGTGTGTGTGTGTGTGTGTGTGTGTGTGTGTGTTTGAATTAAGGATTCTGAGTATAATCCTTAGACTAGCCTCCTCCTCCTCCTCCTCCTCTTCCTCTTCCTCTTCCTCTTCTTCCTCCTCCTCCTTTTCCTCTTCTTCCTCCTCCTCCTTTTCCTCTTCTTATCTTCCTTTATCCATGTGGCTGACTTCTCTCTCTCTCTCTCTCTCTCTCTCTCTCTCTCTCTCAAGTTTGGAAATTATTTTAAAAAGGTTTTTGTTTTTGTTTTCGTTGTTTGTGTGTTTGTTTGTTTGTGTGTTGGGTCCTACGGGCTAATGGTCTGTTTGTTTTGGTGTTGTTTCTGTTGGTGGTGATAGTGGTGGTGGTGATGGTGGTGGTGATGGTGATGGTGATGGTGGTGATGGTGATGGTGGTGGTGGTGGTGATGGTGGTGGTGGTGGTGGTGATGGTGGTGATGGTGGTGGTGGTGGTGATGGTGATGGTAGGGATGGTGATGGTGATGGTAGTGATGTAAATGCAGAAACACGTGGCCCATTTTTCCTCCTCTTCCTCCTCCTCCTCCTCCTCCTCGTCCCCCGTCAATTGGGATGGTTATCTCTTGTTGTGGTAACGACGGACAGCCTCCTCCTCATCCTCCTCCTCCTCCTCCTCCTCTTCACTTCATTTCCTCTCCCCTTCCCTCTCCTCCTCCCATCTTTCTCTACTCTTCATCTTACCTGCATTCTCCTCTTTTCTTCCTCTCTCCTCTCATCCCTTCCTTTCATACTCCTCTATTTTATCTCTTTTCATATTCTTCTTATTTCCTCTCTCTTCATTTTCCTCTCATTTCTCTGTCTCTTCCCTTCTCTTCCCTCCCCTTTCTTTCCTTCCTGCCTCTCTCCTCCCTTTCTTTCCCTTTCATCTGTTTTCATTTCCTTCACCTCTCCTCTCTCTTCTCTCCTCCCATTTCCTACTCTCCTCCCCTCCATCTTCCCTCCTCCCCTCTTGTTCATATATTCCCTTCCTCCCTATCTCTCTCAATCTTTCCCCCTCTTTTCTATCTCTATTTTTCTCTGTTTCCTCTCCTATCATTTGCTTTCTCTCCCTTCCTGTCATACCTCCTCTCTCCTCTTCTCCCTTCCCTTCCTCCCTCCCCTCCCTCCCCTTATCGCATTTTTCACCTCCCATCTCGCTCTCCACCACCACCACCACCACCACATCCACCCACCACCTCCACCTCAGCATCCACCCACCACCACCAGCATCCCTCCACTTTCATCTCCTTCCTTTTATTATTCTCCTCATCTCTTCTTTTTTTTTTCTTTTATTTGTTGTTTTTGTCCTCGTTCTCGTTCTCGTTGATTGGTGCTTCCTTTTTTTTTTTTTTTTTGCTTGTTTTATGAAAGGGTTTAATTGGGTTGTTTGTTTCTTGTTTGTTTGTTTAATGTATTGTTTTGTTTTATTTTAGGAAGCATTATTTTGGGGAGTTGTAAGTTCGAGGTTTCTTTTCGTTTCATTGTTTTTGTTCATTTTTTGCTTGTTTGTTTTTGTTTGTTTGTTTGTTTAATGTATTGTTTGTGTTTGTTTTGCTTTAGGAAGCATTATTTTTGGGGGCTGTAAGTTCATTTTTTTTTTGTCTCATTGTTTTTGTTTATTTTTTGCTTGTTTTTGTTTTTGTTTTCTTGTCTTCCATGTTTTTTTTTTGTTATATTTCTTTGTGTTTTAGTTCATGAGCTCCTCGTCCTCGCCTCGTCCTCGTCCTCGTCCTGGTTCTCGCTATCCTCCTCCTTCTCCGTCCGTCACTTTCTCCCCTTTTCCACCACCCTCCTTCAACTCTTTCTATTCTCCCTCCCTTTCTTAAATATTTCAGCTTCTTGTCCTCGTCCTCGTCCTCGTCCTGGTTCTCGCTCTCCTACTCCTTCTTCTCCGTCCGTCACTCTCTCTCCTTTCCACCACCTTCCTTCAACTCTTCCTATTCCTACCCAGCTCCTTCTCTTCCTCCTCTTCCATCCCTATTCTCTCCTCTGCCACTCTCCCTCAGCTCTCCCTGTTCTCCCCACCCTTCTTAACTACATGACCTCCTCGTCCTCTTCCTCTTCTTCGGCCTTTCCTCGCTCTCCTCCCCGCCACTCTCCCCCTCTTTGAGCTCTTTAACACCTGGCGTCCTCCCACCCACGCCTCCACAGGTAATTGACACTGCACCGCTGATTGCCTCTGTCACACACCTGGGAGAGCACCTGCTGCGCGTATTACCTGATCTTCCCCTCTTCTCACTCCTACTCGTCTTCTCCTTCTTTTTCTTCTTTTTTTTCTTCTTCTTCTTCTTCTTCTTCTTCTTCCCCTCTCTTCTTCTCTGTAGTTCTCTTAATTTGCGTCTCATTTCCTTTCTCATTATTCATATTTTTTTCTTCAACGCTTCACCGTACGTTCTAGCTGACCCTCGTCCTTCTCCACTTTTTCCTTCCTCTCCTCCTCCTCCTCATCATCATCATCCTTCCCCTCCTCCTCTTCCTCCTCCTCTTCCTCCGATAGGTGTGAGGCCGACAGGTGCGCTATGTAAGGCGCTAATTAGGTTCAGAGGTAACATGAATAGCGAACGTGACCCTTTTAGTGTAGGGGAATAAGAGGAAAAGCATGGAAGAGATCGAACGTCCTACAAATTCTATGTCTAACAGTGTAAGGCCAATCACTAGCGCCCGTCAGAAAGGCCTTTAGATTATACGGCGTCTCCTTCAACGGGTCCGCAGATGATCCAAGGGGAGCCTGCGTTGAATTTCGCCCGCACGTGTGAAAGGTTCCATAGAAAACATCAGTCATAACTTTACGCGGGTCGAATAACACTCGTCGGTCTAGCAGGACCTTGGGATGCGAAATAATGGCCCTTTGTATGTTTTTGGTCCCATTCAACACTGAGGCTGCCCTGTCCACCACCCCCTCCGTCAGTCACGTCTTGTTTTGCAGCCACCGCACGAAGTAGTTGTATAGGCGTATAGTTGTATTATCGAAAAGTTTGATATACTACTACTACTACTACTACTACTACTACTACTACTACTACTACTACTACTACTACTACTACTACTACTACTACCACTACTACTACTACTACTACTACTACTACTACTACTACCACCACTACTACCACTACTACTACTACTACTACTACTACTACTGCTCTTTTTCCATTTGAGTGATGAGGTTGACACACACACACACACACACACACACACACACACACACGTAATTAATTTGTTTGTCGGTGCTTAATTAAGATTTATGGCGCACGTTTGGTCCCTCAAGTGTTGTCTCCCGCTCGTTTAGGGCCGCCATTTTCACTATTATCATCACTATCTTCATTATCACCGTCACCATTATCATTATCGTCGTCACCATTACCGTCATCGTCTTCATCGTCATCTGTTTCATCTTCGTCATCATCATCATCATCATTATTATTATTATCATTATCTTCATCATTATTGTCTATATTTTCTTATTTTTTTGTCTTCCTCGTTTTTGTTTTATTTTTGTTTTTGTTATTTTTGATGTTCACGTTTTTCATTCACTTTCTTGTTGATGTCTTTTTTCTTTCTTTTTTTTTCTTGTTATTGTTTTCTTGTTTTTCTTCATTTTCTTCGTTTTCTTCCTCTTGTAATACTTATTGTTTTCATTCCTATTATTCTAACATATTATATTTTCTTAACATCTTTTTATTTCCATTTTCTTCTCCATCTTTTCTTTTTACTCTTTTCTTATTATTATTCTCTTTACTATTTTTCTTCACATTTTTTTCCCGTTTTCTTATTAATTTCTTCCTTTCTCCCTCTTTATTACTCTCCTCCCCTCTCCCCTTCCTCTTCCTCTTATCTTCATCACCACATAACACTCCTTGACCTCCCTTTTTATCTGTTCTCTAATGTCTCCTTTATTCTCTCTTTCTTTATACCCCTTTTTAATCTCTCTCTCTCTCTCTCTCTCTCTCTCTCTCTCTCTCTCTCTCTCTCTCTCTCTCTCTGTCTGTGTGTGTGTGTGTGTGTGTGTGTGTGTGTGTGTGTGTGTGTGTGTGTGTGTGTGTGTGTGTGTTGCTGTTTTTCTTGCTCGCCTTTTTTCTCGTGGACTCAGTTAACGTTTGTGTGTTTGTTTGTTTGTTTGTCTTTCATAAACTTTTCACCGTGTAATTGTTTTTTGGACTATGTGTGTGTGTGTGTGTGTGTGTGTGTGTGTGTGTGTGTGTGTGTGTGTGTGTGTGTGTGTGTGTTTGTTTTTTAGTGTCTCTCTCTCTCTCTCTCTCTCTCTCTCTCTCTCTCTCTCTCTCTCTCTCTCTCTCTCTCTCTCTCTCTATCTATCTATCTATCTTTCACACACAGACGTAGAGACATACACACATACATACAAACATACATACTCACATACATACAGACAGACAGACACAGAGGCAGACAGACAGACAAACAGCTTCCCGTGAATAATCCGTTAACAATATTATTTCATCTCCAGTAAATTCTTGCGCAACGTTTGTCACCGAAAACGTTTGAGCCTGCTACATAAATAACGTTCCTGCCGTGTGTGCCCAACGAAGACATAGATAAAAAAGGGAGGAAGAGAAAGAACGGGGAGCAGAGAAAGAGTAGGTGAAGAAGAGAAATGGGAGAAATTAGAAAGAAAGTAGATGAAAAAGAGAACATCGAGAAAGAGTAGATTAGAAGAGAAAGAGAAGTGATGGACAGATACAGCGAGGAAGGAACAGAAGGAGGTAGGAGAAAGGACAGTGAGGGAAGGAAATGAGAAAAGAGAAAAAGCAGAAGAGAAAGAGGAGACGAGATGAATGGACAGTCAGAAATAAAGGACAAGAAAGAAGAGTAGAGGAGGGAGTAAGGGAAGAGGAAGGGAGAAACTAGAAAGAGTAGACGAAGAAGAGGAGAAGGGAGAGTGATGAAAGCAAAATAAGGAAAAAAGAAGAGAAAGAGGAGACGAGATGAATGGATAGAGACAGACAGAGGACAAAAGAGAGAGAAGAGGAGAAGAGTAGAGGAGGGAGTAAGGGGAGAGGAAGGGAGAAATTAGAAAGAGTAGATGAAGAAGAGGAGAAGGGAGAGTGAGGAAAGCAAAATAAGGGAAAAAAAAGAAGAGAAAAAGGAGACGAGAGAAGATGAATGGACAGGTACAGACAGAGGACAAGAGAGAAAAGAAGAGAAGAGTAGAGGAGGGAGTAAGGGAAGAAGAAGGGAGTAACTAGAAAGAGTAGATGAAGAAGAGAAGGAATAGAAGGATAGACGGACAGAAGGAGGGGGCAGGAGTGAGGAGGGAAAGGCAAGGAAGAAGGGAAATGGGGTAGCGTCGCCTGGCAGTTGGCAATATCGAATCCCTGTGTTTGTGTCTCGTAATTGGAGGAAATCAATGGCATTCAACGTTAATATTTATGTTCCGCCTTTCCAACGGTACCTAAGGGGTAAGAGGCTCGCTGTAGGGGGGAGGAAGGGGTAAGGGAGAGAGGGGAGAGGAGGAGGAGAGAGGAAAATGTAAATATATATCTGTCACTGTGATTAGCGTGTTTATGAGAGAAAGAGAGAGAGAGAGAGAGAGAGAGAG
>NW_026111174.1:12500-15000 GCF_024679095.1 Eriocheir sinensis | reverse complement strand
TATATATATATATATATATATATATATATATATATATATATATATATATATATATATATATATATATATGTATTTATATATACGCTATCCTCTTCCTTCAACCTCATTTTATATATTTGGCCTTTTCTTATGTAAACTTTTCTCGCGCGGCAAGATTTTTCTTAGAAACTGATTAACTATATACAACCTCCTTTTACTTATTATACTATCTAAAACGCTATTCTCTTCTTTCAACCTCTTTATTTATTAGGCTTCTTCTGTACATTTCTACCGCTGAAATATTTTTCTTAGCAACGGGATAAACTATATACAACATACTTTTGTTTATTAGTCTTTTTTCTTCTACAAATTTCTCTAACCGTGGAGTATTTTTTTTAGCAACTGATGAACAATCTAAACGCCCTCCTCCTTTCAACTTCCTTTTATTAATTTGGCTTCCTCTGTAAATTTCTACCTCATAAATATTTTTTTAGCCTCTGGGCCATATATATATATATATATATATATATATATATATATATATATATATATATATATATATATATATATATATATATATATATATTGTTGATCCAGTATCTAAGACAAATATTTCAGCGGTAGAAAATTGACGGAAAGAAAGCCTAATTAATAAAAGGAGGTTGTATATAGTTGATCCAGTTGCTAAGAAAAATATTTCAGCGGTTGAGAAATTTACAGAAGAACCCTGATAAATAAAGTGACGTTTATACTATTCCTGCATTTTTTCTTTTCTTTCCTTTTCGTCTTCGTTTTACTCGTGTTTTACTCTTAAAAGACAGTTAAGAAAAAACATGTCGGACGGTTTTGGTGTTGAGATCTTTAATAATTCTTTGCCGGACTAAAGAAAAAAACAAAAATAAATCTTCGTTATACTGGATTACATTACGTACGGTGAATTAAAGTGATATATATATATATATATATATATATATATATATATATATATATATATATATATGTATGTATATATATATATGTATGTATATATATATATATATATATATATATATATATATATATATATATATATATATATATATATATATATATATACACGCTATCCTCTTCCTTCAACCTCCTTTTATAGAATAGGCTATTTCTTCTATAAATTTCTCTACTGCTGCAATATTTTCCTTACCAACTTGATCAACTATGTAAATATATATATATATATATATATATATATATATATATATATATATATATATATATATATATATATATATATATATATATATATATATATGTACGCTATCCTCTTCCTTCAACCTCATTTTATATATTTGGCTTTTTCTTCTGTAAACTTTTCTAGCGCTGCAATATTTTTCTTAGCAACTGATTAACTATATAAAATCTCCTTTTATTTATTATACTATCTAAAACGCTATTCTCTTCTTTCAACCTCCCTTTATTTGTTAGGCTTCTTCCGTACATTTCTCTACCGCTGAAAAAATATTTCTTAGCAACTGGATAAACTATATACAACCTACTTTTGTTTATTAGTCTTTTTTCTTCTACAAATTTCTCTAACCCTGTAGTATTTTTTTTAGCATCTGATGAACTATCTAAACGCCCTCCTCTTCCTTCAACTTCCTTTTATTAATTTGGGTTCCTCTGTAAATTTCTACCTCACAAATATTTTTGTATATATATATATATATATATATATATATATATATATATATATAGATATATATATATATATATATATATATATATATATATATATATATATATATATAGTTGTTCGAGTATCTATGACAAATATTTCAGCGGTAGAAAATTGACGGAAAAAAAGCCTATTAAATAAAAGGAGGTTGTATATAGTTGATCCAGTTGCTAAGAAAAATATTTCAGCGGTTGAGAAATTTACAGAAGAACCCTGATAAATAAAGTGACGTTTATACTATTCCTGCATTTTTTCTTTTCTTTCCTTTTCGTCTTCGTTTTACTCGTGTTTTACTCTTAAAAGACAGTTAAGAAAAAATATGTCGGACGGTTTTGGTGTTGAGATCTTTAATAATTCTTTGCTGGACTAAAGAAAAAAACAAAAATAAATCTTCGTTATACTGGATTACATTATATAGATATATATATAGATATATATATATATATATATATATATATATATATATATATATATATATATATATATATATATATATATATATATATATATATATATATATATATATATATATATATATATATATATATATATATATATATATATATATATATATATATATATATATACGCTATCCTCCTCCTTCAACGTCCTTTTATAGATTAAGCTATTTCTTCTGTAAATTTCTCTTCTGCTGCAATATTTTCCTTACCAACTTGATCAACTATATATATATATATATATATATATATATATATATATATATATATATATATATATATATATATATATATATATATATATATACGCTATCCTCTTCCTTCAACCTCATTTTATATATTTGGCTTTTTC
>NW_026111174.1:0-7500 GCF_024679095.1 Eriocheir sinensis | reverse complement strand
AAAACAAAATAAATCTTCGTTATACTGGATTACATTACGTACGGTGAATTATATATATATATATATATATATATATATATATATATATATATATATATATATATATATATATATATATATATATATATATATATATATATATATATATATATATATATATATATATATATATATATATATATATATATATATATATATATATATATATATATATATATATATATATATATCTATATATATATACGCTCTCGGGTTCCTTCACCCTCCTTTGATATAATAGGCTATTTCTTCTGTATATTTCTTTACTGCTGCAATATTTTCTTATATATATATATATATATATATATATATATATATATATATATATATATATATATATATATATATATATATATATATATATATATATATATATATATATATATATATATATATATATATATATATATATATATATATATATATATATATATTCGCTATCCTCTTCCTTCAACCTCATTTCATATATTTGGTTTTTGCTTCTGTATACTTCTCTAGCGTTGCAATATTTTTCTTAGCAACTGATTAACTATATACAACCTCTTTTTACTTATTATACTATCTAAAACGCTATTCTCTTCTTCTTTCAATCTCTTAAATTATTAGGCTATTTCCGAACATTTCTCTACCCCTGAAATATTTTTTCTTAGCAACTGGATAAACTATATACAACCTACTTTTGTTTATTAGTCTTTTTTCTTCTACAAATTTCTCTAACCGTGTAGTATTTTTTTTTAGCAACGGATAAACTATCTAAACGCCCTCCTGTTCCTTCAACTTCCTTTTATTGATTTGGCTTCCTCTGTAAATTTCTATATATATATATATATATATATATATATATATATATATATATATATATATATATATATATATATATATATATATCTATATATATATATATATATATATATATATATATATATATATATATATAGTTGATCAAGTAACTAAGACAAATATTTTAGCGGTAGAAAATTAACACAAAAAAAAAGGATAATAAATAAACAGAGGTGGTATATACTTGATCCAGTTGCTAAGAAAAATATTTCAGCGGTTGAGAAATTTACAGAAGAACCCTGATAAATAAAGGGACGTTCATAATATTCCTGTATTTTTTCTTTTCTTTCCTCTTCGTCTTCATTTTACTCGTGTTTTCCTGTTAAAAGACAGTTAAGAAAAACATGTCGGACGGTTTTGGTGTTGAGATCGTTAATAATTCTTGCCGGACTAAAGAAAAAACAAAATAAATCTTCGTTATACTGGATTACATTACGTATATATATATATATATATATATATATATATATATATATATATATATATATATATATATATATATATATATCCTCTTCCTTCAACCTCCTTTTATATAATAGGCTATTTCTGTAAATATATATATATATATATATATATATATATATATATATATATATATATATATATATATATATATATATATATATATATATATATATATATATATATATATATATATACGCTATCCTCTTCCTTCAACCTCATTTTATATATTTGTTTTTTTCTTTTGTAAACTTTTCTAGCGCTGCAATATTTTTCTTCGAACTGATTAACTATATACAACCTCCTTTTACTAATTATACTATCTAAACCTCTATTCTCTTCTTTCAACCTCCCTTTATTTATTAGGCTTCTTCCGTACATTTCTCTACCGCTGAAAAAAAATTTCTTAGCAACTGGATAAACTATATACAACCTACTTTTGTTTATTAGTCTTTTTTCTTCTACAAATTTCTCTAACCATGTAGTATTTTTTTTGGCAACTGATAAACTATCTAAACGCCCTCCTCTTCCTTCAACTTCCTTTTATTAATTTGGCTTCTTCTGTAAATTTCTCTACTTCACAAATATTTTTGTTAGCCACTCGGCAAATTTTATATATATATATATATATATATATATATATATATATATATATATATATATATATATATATATATATATATATATATATATATATATATAGTTGATCCAGTATCTAAGACAAATATTTCAGCGGTAGAAAATTGACGGAAAAAAAGGCTAATAAATAAAAAGAGGTTGTATATAGTTGATCCAGTTGCTAAGAAAAATATTTCAGCGGTTGAGAAATTTACAGAAGAACCCTGATAAATAAAGGGACGTGCATACTATTCCTGTATTTTTTCTTTTCTTTCCTTTTCGTCTTCGTTTTACTCGTGTTTTACTCTTAAAAGACAGTTAAAAAAAAACATGTCGGACGGTTTTGGTGTTAAGATCGTTAAGAATTCTTTGCCAGACTAAAGAAAAAACAAAAAATACATCTTCGTTATACTGGATTACATTACATATGGTGAATATATATATATATATATATATATATATATATATATATATATATATATATATATATATATATATATATATATATATATCCTCTTTCAACCTCCTTTATATAATAGGCTATTTCTTCTGTAAATTTCTACTGCTGCAATATTTTCCTTACTAACTTGATCAATATATATATATATATATATATATATATACATATATATATATATATACATATATATATATATATATATATATATATATATACACGCTATCCTTTTCCTTTAACCTCATTTTATATATTTGGCTTTTTCTTCTGTAAACTTTTCTAGCGCTGCAATATTTTTCTTAGCAACTGATTAACTATATACAACCTCCTTTTACTTATTATACTATCTAAAATGCTATTCTCTTCTTTCAACCTCCCTTCATTTATTAGGCTTCTTCCGTACATTTCTCCACCGCTGAAATATTGTTTCGTAGCTACTAGATAAACTATATACAACCTATTTTTGGTTATTAGTCTTTTTTCTTCTACAAATTTCTCTAACCATGTAGTATTTTTTTTGGCAACTGATAAATTATCTAAACGCCCTCCTCTTCCTTCAACTTCCTTTTATGAATTTGGCTTCTTCTGTAAATTTCTCTACCTATATATATATATATATATATAGATATATATATATATATATATATATATATATATATATCTATATATATATATATATATATATATATATATATATATATATATATATATATATATATATATATATATATATATATATATATATTGTTGATCCACTATCTAAGACAAATATTTCAGCGGTAGAAAATTGACGGAAAAAAGCCTAATAAATAAACAGAGGTTGTATATATTTGATCCAGTTGCTAAGAAAAATATTTCAGCGGTTGAGAAATTTACAGAAGAACCCTGATAAATAAAGAGACGTTCATACTATTCCTGTATTTTTTCTTTTCTTTCCTTTTCGTCTTCGTTTTACTCGTGTTTTACTCTTAAAAGACAGTTAAGAAAAAACATGTCGGACGATTTTGGTGTTGAGATCGTTAATAATTCTTTGCCGGACTAAAGAAAAAAAAAATAAATCTTCGTTATACTGGATTACATATATAGATATATATATCTATATATATATATATATATATATATATATATATATATATATATATATATATATATATATATATATATATATATATATATATATTCAACCTCCTTTTATATATATAGATATATATATATATATATATATATATATATATATATATATATATATATATATATATATATATATATATATATATATATATATATATATATATATATATATATATATATATATATATATATATATATATATATATATATATATACACTCTCCCGTTCCTTCAATCTCATTTTAGATATTTGGCTCTTTCTTCTGTAAACTTCTCAAGCGCTGCAATATTTTTCTTAGGAACTGATTAACTATATACAACCTCCTTTTACTTATTATACTATCTAAAACGGTATTCTCTTCTTTCAACCTCCCTTTATTTATTAGGCTTCTTCGGTACATTTCTCTACCGCTGAAAAAAAAATTCTTAGCAGCTGGATAAACTATATACAACATACTTTTGTTTATTAGTCTTTTTTCTTCTACAAATTTCTTTAACCATGTAGTATTTTTTTTAGCAACTGATGAACTATCTAAACGCCCTCCTCTTCCTTCAACTTCCTTTTATTAATTTGGGTTCCTTTGTAAATTTCTCTACCTCACAAATATTTTTGTTAGCCACTGTGCCAATTTATATATATATATATATATATATATATATATATATATATATATATATATATATATATATATATATATATATATATATATATAGTTGATCCAGTATCTAAGACAAATATTTCAGCGGTAGAAAATTGACGGAAAAAAAGCCTAATAAATAAAAAGAGGTTGTATATAGTTGATCCAGTTGCTAAGAAAAATATTTCAGCGGTTGAGAAATTTACAGAAGAACCCTGATAAATAAAGGGACGTTCATACTATTCCTGTATTTTTTCTTTTCTTTCCTTTTCGTCTTCGTTTTACTCGTGTTTTACTCTTAAAAGACAGTTAAGAAAAAACATGTCGGACGGTTTTGGTGTTGAGATCGTTAATAATTCTTTGCCGGACTAAAGAAAAAAACAAAAATAAATCTTCGTTATACTGGATTACATTACGTACGGTGAATTATATATATATATATATATATATATATATATATATATATATATATATATATATATATATATATATATATATATATATATATATATATATATATATACGCTATCCTCTTCCTTCAACCTCCTTTTATATAATAGGCTATTTCTTCTGTAAATTTCTCTACTGCTGCAATATTTTCCTTACCAACTTGATCAACTATATATATATATATATATATATATATATATATATATATATATATATATATATATATATATATATATATATATATATATATACACACACACGCTATCCTCTTCCTTCAACCTCATTTTATATATTTGGCTTTTTCTTCTGTAAAATTCTCTAGCGCTGCAATATTTTTCTTAGCAACTGATTAAATATGTACAACCTCTTTTTACTTATCATACTATCTAAAACGCTATTCTCTTCTTTCAACCTCCCTCTACCGCTGAAATATTTTTTCTTAGCAACTGGATAAACTATATACAACCGACTCTTGTTTATTAGCTTTTTTTCTTTTACAAATTTCTCTAACCCTGTAGTATTTTTTTTAGCAACTGATAAACTATCTAAACGCCCTCCTCTTCCTTCAACTTCCTTTCATTAATTTGGCTTCCACTGTAAATTTCTCTACTTCACAAATATTTTGTTATATATATATATATATATATATATATATATATATATATATATATATATATATATATATATATATATATATATATATATATATATATATATATATATATATATATATATATATATATATATATATATATATATATATATATATATATATATAGATATATATATATATATATATATATATATATATATAAAATTGATACAGTATCTAAGACAAATATTTCAGCGGTAGAAAATTGACGGAAAAAAAGGTGAATAAATAAAAAGAGGATGTATATAATTGATCCAGTTGCTAATAAAAATATTTCAGCGGTTGAGAAATTTACAGAAGAACCCTGATAAATAAAGGGACGTTCATACTATTACTGTATTTTTTCTTTTCTTTCCTTTTCGTCTTCGTTTTACTCGTGTTTTACTTTTAAAAGACAATCAAGAAAAAACATGTCGGACGGTTTTGGTGTTGAGATCGTTAGTAATTCTTTGCCGGACTAAAGAAAAAACAAAAATAAATCTTCGTTATACTGGAATACATTACGTACGGTGAATTAGTGATATATATATATATATATATATATATATATATATATATATATATATATATATATATATATATATATATATATATATATATATATATATATATATATATACGCTATCCTCTCCTTCAACCTCCTTTCAAATATTTGGCTATTTCTTCTGTAAATTTCTTTACTGCTGCAATATTTTCTTACTAACTTGATCAACTATATATATATATATATATATATATATATATATATATATATATATATATATATATATATATATATATATATATATATATATATATATACGCTATCCTATTCCTTCAACCTCATTCTATATATTTGTCTTTTTCTCCTGCAAACTTCTCTAGCGCTGCAACATTTTTCTTAGCAACTGATTAACTATATACAAACTCCTTTTACTTATTATACTATTTAAAACGCTAATCTCTTCTTTCAACCTCCCTTTATTTATTAGGCTTCTTCCGTACATTTCTCTACCGCTGAAATATTTTTTCTTAGCAACTGGATAAACTATATACAACCTACTTTTGTTTATTAGTCTTTTTTCTTTTACAAATTTCTCTAACCCTGTAGTATTTTTTTTTAGCAACTGATGAACTATCTAAACGCCATCCTCTTCCTTCAACTTCCTTTTATTAATTTGGCTTCCTCTGTAAATTTCTCTACTTCAAAAATATTTTTGTTAACCACAGGACCAATTTTATATATATATATATATATATATATATATATATATATATATATATATATATATATATATATATATATATATATATATAGCTCTATATATATATATATATATATATATATATATATAAATATATATATATATATATATCTATATATATATAAAAATTGATCCAGTATCTAAGACAAATATTTCAGCGGTAGAAAATTGACGGAAAAAAAGCCTAATAAATAAAAAGAGGTTGTATATAGTTGATCCAGTTGCTAAGAAAAATATTTCAGCGGTTGAGAAATTTACAGAAGAACCCTGATAAATAAAGGGACGTTCATACTATTCCTGTATTTTTTCTTTTCTTTCCTTTTCGTCTTCGTTTTACTCGTGTTTTACTCTTAAAAGACAGTCAAGAAAAAACATTTCGGACGGTTTTGGTGTTGAGATCGTTAATAATTCTTTGCCGGACTAAAGAAAAAAACAAAAATTAATCTTCGTTATACTGGATTACATTATATATATATATATATAGATATATATATAGATATATATATATATATATATATCTATATATATATATTTATATATGTATATATATATATATATATATATATATATATATATATATATATATATATATATATATATATATATATATATATATATATATATATATATATATATATATATATACGCTATCTTCTTCATTCAACCTCCTTATATATATAATAGGCTACTTCTGTAAATTTCTCTACTACTGCAATATTTTCTACTAACTTGATATATATATATAATATATATATATATATATATATAAAATATATATATATATATATATATATATATATATATATATATATATATATATATATATACACACACACACACGCTATCCTCTTCCTTCAACCTCATTTTATATATTTGGCTTTTTCTTCTGTAAACTTCTCTAGCGCTGCAATATTTTTCTTAGCAACTGATTAACTATATACAACCTCCTTTTAATTATTATGCTATCTAA